>NW_024037431.1:0-35000 GCF_015832195.1 Motacilla alba alba
TCTCCATGACTTCTCGCCGAGAGAGAAAGTGTGCCAGCACTGCAAACATCTTCCGATCTTGCTTGACGAGTTCACCCAGTTCTTTGCATCTCGCCGCTCAAAGAGACCCGCAAGAGTTTCCACGGAGCGTTGCAGGAGCACTAGCAAGATGCATTGCAAAGTTGTCCAAAAACTTCTTCCATTCGCATGCTAACGTGATTTTCAAAGGCATACGAGTGGCAATCCACCATCCCGCAGCAGTAAGAGAGCTGCGCCCACAATGCTGCTGTTGTGCGGCTTGCTTCTTCACCTCCTGCAAGCTGCCGGCTCTCCGTCTAGCGAAAGCGAAAGAGCCGCTTCTTCGCGCACGGCTGCTTGTGCCGGTGGCGGTGCGCTCCGGAGCGCTGCTTCGGGCGAAAGACGCCGGCCAGCGGCACTTCGCTCCGGATAGCCCCGTACCTCCGTCTTCTGCCTCTCTCGTCGTCTGCATCCTAGCCAAAAGCTTCTCCATGACTTCTCGCCGAGAGAGAAAGTGTGCCAGCACTGCAAACATCTTCCTATCTTGCTTGACGAGTTCACCCAGTTCTTTGCATCTCGCAGAGCAAAGAGACCCGCAAGAGTTTCCACGGAGTGGTGCAGGAGCACTAGCAAGATGCATTGCAAAGTTGTCCAAGAACTTCTTCCATTCGCATGCTAACGTGATTTTCAAAGGCATACGAGTGGCAATCCACCATCCCGCAGCAGTAAGAGAGCTGCGCCCACAATGCTGCTGTTGTGTGGCTTGCTTCTTCACCTCCTGCAAGCTGCCGGCTCTCCGTCTAGCGAAAGCGAAAGAGCCGCTACTTCGCGCACTGCTGCTTGTGCCGGTGGCGGTGCGCTCCGGAGCGCTGCTTCGGGCGAAAGACGCCGGCCAGCGGCACTTCGCTCCGGATAGCCCCGTACCTCCGTCTTCTGCCTCTCTCGTCGTCTGCATCCTAGCCAAAAGCTTCTCCATGACTTCTCGCCGAGAGAGAAAGTGTGCCAGCACTGCAAACATCTTCCTATCTTGTTTGACGAGTTCACCCAGTTCTTTGCATCTCGCAGAGCAAAGAGACCCGCAAGAGTTTCCACGGAGCGTTGCAGGAGCACTAGCAAGATGCATTGCAAAGTTGCCAAAAAACTTCTTCCATTCGCATGCTAACGTGATTTTAAAAGGCATACGAGTGGCAATCTACCATCCCGCAGCAGTAAGAGAGCTGCGCCCACAATGCTGCTGTTGTGCGGCTTGCTTCTTCACCTCCTGCAAGCTGCCGGCTCTCCGTCTAGCGAAAGCGAAAGAGCCGCTACTTCGCGCACTGCTGCTTGTGCCGGTGGCGGTGCGCTCCGGAGCGCTGCTTCGGGCGAAAGACGCCGGCCAGCGGCACTTCGCTCCGGACAGCCCCGTACCTCCGTCTTCTGCCTCTCTCGTCATCTGCATCCTAGCCTAAAGCTTCTCCATGACTTCTCGCCGAGAGAGAAAGTGTGCCAGCACTGCAAACATCTTCCGATCTTGCTTGACGAGTTCACCCAGTTCTTTGCATCTCGCCGCTCAAAGAGACCCGCAAGAGTTTCCACGGAGCGTTGCAGGAGCACTAGCAAGATGCATTGCAAAGTTGTCCAAAAACTTCTTCCATTCGCATGCTAACGTGATTTTCAAAGGCATACGAGTGGCAATCCACCATCCCGCAGCAGTAAGAGAGCTGCGCCCACAATGCTGCTGTTGTGCGGCTTGCTTCTTCACCTCCTGCAAGCTGCCGGCTCTCCGTCTAGCGAAAGCGAAAGAGCCGCTTCTTCGCGCACGGCTGCTTGTGCCGGTGGCGGTGCGCTCCGGAGCGCTGCTTCGGGCGAAAGACGCCGGCCAGCGGCACTTCGCTCCGGATAGCCCCGTACCTCCGTCTTCTGCCTCTCTCGTCGTCTGCATCCTAGCCAAAAGCTTCTCCATGACTTCTCGCCGAGAGAGAAAGTGTGCCAGCACTGCAAACATCTTCCTATCTTGCTTGACGAGTTCACCCAGTTCTTTGCATCTCGCAGAGCAAAGAGACCCGCAAGAGTTTCCACGGAGTGGTGCAGGAGCACTAGCAAGATGCATTGCAAAGTTGTCCAAGAACTTCTTCCATTCGCATGCTAACGTGATTTTCAAAGGCATACGAGTGGCAATCCACCATCCCGCAGCAGTAAGAGAGCTGCGCCCACAATGCTGCTGTTGTGCGGCTTGCTTCTTCACCTCCTGCAAGCTGCCGGCTCTCCGTCTAGCGAAAGCGAAAGAGCCGCTACTTCGCGCACTGCTGCTTGTGCCGGTGGCGGTGCGCTCCGGAGCGCTGCTTCGGGCGAAAGACGCCGGCCAGCGGCACTTCGCTCCGGATAGCCCCGTACCTCCGTCTTCTGCCTCTCTCGTCGTCTGCATCCTAGCCTAAAGCTTCTCCCTGACTTCTCGCCGAGAGAGAAAGTGTGCTAGCTCTGCAAACATCTTCCCATCTTGCTTGACGAGTTCACCCAGTTCTTTGCATCTCGCAGCGCAAAGAGACCCGCAAGAGTTTCCACGGAGCGTTGCAGGAGCACTAGCAAGATGCATTGCAAAGTTGTCCAAAAACTTCTTCCATTCGCATGCTAACGTGATTTTCAAAGGCATACGAGTGGCAATCCACCATCCCGCAGCAGTTCGAGAGCTGCGCCCACAATCCTGCTGTTGTGCGGCTTGCTTCTTCACCTCCTGCAAGCTGCCGGCTCTCCGTCTAGCGAAGGCGAAAGAGCCGCTACTTCGCGCACTGCTGCTTGTGCCGGTGGCGGTGCGCTCCGGAGCGCTGCTTCGGGCGAAAGACGCCGGCCAGCGGCACTTCGCTCCGGACAGCCCCGTACCTCCGTCTTCTGCTTCTCTCGTCGTCTGCATCCTAGCCAAACGGAGCTTCTCCAAAGCTTCTGACTTCTCGCCGAGAGAGAAAGTGTGCCAGCTCTGCAAACATCTTCCGATCTTGCTTGACGAGTTCACCCAGTTCTTTGCATCTCGCCGCTCAAAGAGACCCGCAAGAGTTTCCACGGAGCGTTGCAGGAGCACTAGCAAGATGCATTGCAAAGTTGTCCAAAAACTTCTTCCATTCGCATGCTAACGTGATTTTCAAAGGCATACGAGTGGCAATCCACCATCCCGCAGCAGTAAGAGAGCTGCGCCCACAATCCTGCTGTTGTGCGGCTTGCTTCTTCACCTCCTGCAAGCTGCCGGCTCTCCGTCTAGCGAAAGCGAAAGAGCCGCTTCTTCGCGCACGGCTGCTTGTGCCGGTGGCGGTGCGCTCCGGAGCGCTGCTTCGGGCGAAAGACGCCGGCCAGCGGCACTTCGCTCCGGATAGCCCCGTACCTCCGTCTTCTGCCTCTCTCGTCGTCTGCATCCTAGCCAAAAGCTTCTCCATGACTTCTCGCCGAGAGAGAAAGTGTGCCAGCACTGCAAACATCTTCCTATCTTGCTTGACGAGTTCACCCAGTTCTTTGCATCTCGCAGAGCAAAGAGACCCGCAAGAGTTTCCACGGAGTGGTGCAGGAGCACTAGCAAGATGCATTGCAAAGTTGTCCAAGAACTTCTTCCATTCGCATGCTAACGTGATTTTCAAAGGCATACGAGTGGCAATCCACCATCCCGCAGCAGTAAGAGAGCTGCGCCCACAATGCTGCTGTTGTGCGGCTTGCTTCTTCACCTCCTGCAAGCTGCCGGCTCTCCGTCTAGCGAAAGCGAAAGAGCCGCTACTTCGCGCACTGCTGCTTGTGCCGGTGGCGGTGCGCTCCGGAGCGCTGCTTCGGGCGAAAGACGCCGGCCAGCGGCACTTCGCTCCGGATAGCCCCGTACCTCCGTCTTCTGCCTCTCTCGTCGTCTGCATCCTAGCCTAAAGCTTCTCCCTGACTTCTCGCCGAGAGAGAAAGTGTGCTAGCTCTGCAAACATCTTCCCATCTTGCTTGACGAGTTCACCCAGTTCTTTGCATCTCGCAGCGCAAAGAGACCCGCAAGAGTTTCCACGGAGCGTTGCAGGAGCACTAGCAAGATGCATTGCAAAGTTGTCCAAAAACTTCTTCCATTCGCATGCTAACGTGATTTTCAAAGGCATACGAGTGGCAATCCACCATCCCGCAGCAGTTCGAGAGCTGCGCCCACAATCCTGCTGTTGTGCGGCTTGCTTCTTCACCTCCTGCAAGCTGCCGGCTCTCCGTCTAGCGAAGGCGAAAGAGCCGCTACTTCGCGCACTGCTGCTTGTGCCGGTGGCGGTGCGCTCCGGAGCGCTGCTTCGGGCGAAAGACGCCGGCCAGCGGCACTTCGCTCCGGACAGCCCCGTACCTCCGTCTTCTGCTTCTCTCGTCGTCTGCATCCTAGCCAAAAGCTTCTCCATGACTTCTCGCCGAGAGAGAAAGTGTGCCAGCTCTGCAAACATCTTCCGATCTTGCTTGACGAGTTCACCCAGTTCTTTGCATCTCGCAGCGCAAAGAGACCCGCAAGAGTTTCCACGGAGCGTTGCAGGAGCACTAGCAAGATGCATTGCAAAGTTGCCAAAAAACTTCTTCCATTCGCATGCTAACGTGATTTTCATAGGCATACGAATGGCAACCCACCATCCCGCAGCAGTTCGAGAGCTGCGTACACAAGGCTGCTGTTGTGCGGCTTGCTTCTTCACCTCCTGCAAGCTGCCGGCTCTCCGTCTAGCGAAAGCGAAAGAGCCGCTACTTCGCGCACTGCTGCTTGTGCCGGTGGCGGTGCGCTCCGGAGCGCTGCTTCGGGCGAAAGACGCCGGCCAGCGGCACTTCGCTCCGGACAGCTCCGCACCTCCGGCTTCTGCCTCTCTCGTCGTCTGCATCCTAGCCAAAAGCTTCTCCATGACTTCTCGCCGAGAGAGAAAGTGTGCCAGCACTGCAAACATCTTCCGATCTTGCTTGACGAGTTCACCCAGTTCTTTGCATCTCGCAGCTCAAAGAGACCCGCAAGAGTTTCCACGGAGCGTTGCAGGAGCACTAGCAAGATGCATTGCAAAGTTGTCCAAAAACTTCTTCCATTCGCATGCTAACGTGATTTTCAAAGGCATACGAGTGGCAATCCACCATCCCGCAGCAGTAAGAGAGCTGCGCCCACAATGCTGCTGTTGTGCGGCTTGCTTCTTCACCTCCTGCAAGCTGCCGGCTCTCCGTCTACCGAAGGCGAAAGAGCCGCTTCTTCGCGCACTGCTGCTTGTGATGGTCTCGGTGCGCCCCCGTGTGGTGCTTCGGGCGAAAGACGCCGACCAGCGGCACTTCGCTCCGGACAGCCCCGTACCTCCGTCTTCTGCCTCTCTCGTCGTCTGCATCCCAGCCAAAAGCTTCTCCATGACTTTTCGCCGACAGAAATTGGGTGCCAGCACAGCAAACGTCTCCCAGTCTTGGCCCTGATTTTTGTCGTGGCTGCGCATTGTTGAAGCATTTATCTTTTTAATAAAGCGGCGAATTTATTTCGAGATGGCTATGATCTCTTCATACTTATCCTTGTGCGGTCAAGACACAGCAACAATACATTCTTGAGAAAGGAAAACATCTCGAGAGATATTCCAGTCCATCGGTGTGGCGCAGCTGCTGAAAAAGGGCAAAGCTGAAGAACCTTGCTCATCTTAATTTCTGTGCATCTCGCAGCATGCGAAGCATGAGGCAGCCGAGCACCGCGCTTTTGTGCGCTCTTAATGGAATTGCAAAAAATCCCACAGCTTTTCATCCACAAGCACAGTCAGCTGCATTCGCTTTTGCTTCTTGAAAAACTCACCGCTCTCCTTATATCGGTGTAGATCTTGATCTCTGGTTCCTGGGACTTTACCCAAGTGTTTGCTGTTTTGTACTTTCTTCTTTGGCAGTCAGGAACTTGTATATATAATCTGGTAGATGTTTCTTGGAAAACATTTCCTGTCTAAAAATGATACATAGCTGCAATTTACCCGACTGTATATAACTACTCTTTTACTGTATAAAAAAGTGTATTAGAATGATACACCACCTGAATTTCAATGATTGAAAAAAGCGTCTTACTTCTTTTTCCTATTCTCTGTATTTCCTTCTCTTTGTTATGTTTCTTTGGCTATTATGTGCGTGCCCAATGGTTTTTCTGTTCCTGTTGTGGGACAGCAAATGTTCAGGCTCTTCTAATTTTGTCACTAATTAAATAATCCATCTTCCCCGCCGGAAAGATGCAGGATGTGTCTCATTTTCACTGCTCCTGTTTTGTTTCCTTATTCTTTTGAATGGCTCCCTGTCTTCCTACTCACACTCTGAGTAACGAATTTCTAATTTTCTTTCCTATCTGCCTTTATCAATTTTTCTCTGACTTGGATGCTATTGAATTAAGCCATGCCAAGTTGAAGAATTGCATCAAGAAGAGTGCTCAATGAAAAAAAAAACATTTAGTTTTGGGGTTCTATCACAGAAGAGTTCAAAGACTCTTCTCATGTGAAGAATATCTGATGAATATCTTAAAAACTATCATCTCTGTGTAAGTATTTTGCATCCAGTTCTTGCTCTAGTCCTTGCTTTGGCAAATTTGACACAAGTGAGGCATTGTGTGTTTTGCAGCTTCTAGGGAGATGGTTCCAGGTCTTGAGAAAGTCGTGGGCTTTGTCTCATCTTTAGACATCTGAAAATCACCTAGGCATCCCAAAGACTCATTAGAAATACAAATACCTGCAGGGAACCGGAGGTGAGCTTCATCTTACCATGTGTCTTGAACAGGGTGTTCTATGTGTGAAAGAGATTCTAGTCAGAATTCTGCTCAGTACAGTCCATCAAGTTGAGAGAATTGATCATTTTAATCTGGGCTTTATATCCACAGAGGCTGAAGGTGTCTCCATGCTCCAGTGCCTATCAGTCTTCTCAAATATTTCAATCCATGAGTTGAATTCTAGAAGCAAAAACTTTTCTCCAGGTGACCTTTACCAAGAGACTCAATGTTAGGTGGAATCAAACAACTCCTTTTTTATCCATTTTATCGAAAGTGATCTTAAAGATTCAATCCATATGCTTAGGTGAGAGAAATCCTACCATTGGCAGATGGCATGTATTGGCCAGTATTGACAGCAGAAAGAAGCAAAAAAGCATGCCAAAAAATGCTGAATGCAGTAAGCAGACCATCAAGCAAACCGGTGGAAAAATAGTTGCTTTGTATGTAAGATGAATCGGAGAGATACATATGGAGTTCTTCATGATGTTTTTCATTGACATTTAAACTAGGAAAGAGGTTAAAACTATGATGGAAGGGATTAATTGCTTGATGTTAGAGGATTTCTTTAGAGAGACATAACAAGTGAATACATGTTTAACCAGTTATCGGCTTCCCATCAGCAATGGGTGCACTTTAATTGCCTTTAAAAGCTGTAATGAAATACTTTTTAAAGCAATTTTTTCCCCTTATTTTTGCAAGAGCTTTTTTCTGTTATTTTTGAAAAATAGGAAAAATTTCCAGTAAAGGATCAACGGGCTGCTCTGTCATTTAATATTAGAAAACACTTATGGTATACTTTCTAGAAGAAAAAGTACCTAAAAAAAGGAGTATTCCCATTATGCTTGTAAAACGATCTTCCAACCATAAGAAAATCAAAAATTATACTATTTCAAGGATCTCACACTCCTAGAACACATTCATTTACCACACTCATAATTTATCAAACACAGCTTGTAATTAGACCTCTAAGAGTCAAACAGAGCGTTGTATCCACAGGCACTGTGAGAGCAGCCTGAGGTGGCACAGGTGGCAGGTTGTACCTGAGCTAGATCTTGATCAATGTGGCATTACAGCAGCCAACCGGGGCCTGCACGCAAGGCCCATCCAAAAAATGTGGTGAGCTTTTTCCCAGGGAAACCAAACTCACCACCTCACCTTCCTGGTCTCAGGCCCCAAATGGCCACAAAAGTACTGTGCGGGCAACAGCCCAGGAAAAAAAACTCAACACCTCACCGTCTAGGTCTCAGTTTGCAGAGCTCTGTGGGCACTGTGCAAGCACCCAACGTTGGCACAGCTATCAGCCTTTAATTGGATGGCATCCTGATTAATACAGAAATCGAGCAGGCACCAAGCATCAACGTGCTTAGGGACACCTAGGTATTGTGCATTATACTGCCCAAGGAGAAAAAAACCCACCACCCCAAGGTCTTAGTCTCAGTTTGCAGAGTTCCGTGGGCACCCCCAAAGCAGCGCGAGTTGGCCCAAGTGGCAGCTTGTCCCTGAGAGGCATCTTGATATTTGTGGATATCCAGGAGGCAACAGGCCCCTTAGGGCCGAGGGCCTACCTGGTACTGACAAAGGCTTCTTCCCAGAAAAACAAAGCTCACCATCCCACGTTGCTGGTCTCAGTTTGTAGAGCTCCATGGGCACTCTCAAAGCAGCCCGAGTTGGCACAGGTGGCAGCTTGACCCGGGACGGCACCGTGATATTCGGGCAAATCCAGCGGGGAGCCGGCCGCTAAGGGTGGAGGGCCGACCTAGTACAGAGATAGTCTTCTACCCAGCAAAACAAGACACACTACCCGACGTTCCAGGCCACAGTTTGAAGAGCTCCATGGGCACTCTCAAAGCAGCCCGAGTTGGCACAGGTGGCAGCTTGTCCCTGGGCGGCATCTTGTTATTCGGGGAAATCCAGCCTGCAACCGGACCCATAGGGCCGAAGGCCTACCTGGTACTGACAAAGGCTTCTGCCGGGAAAACAAAACTCAGAACCCCACGGTCCCGGTCTCAGTTTGCAGAGCTCCATGGGCACTCTCAAAGCAGCCCGAGTTGGCACAGGTGGCAGAATATCCCTGGGCGGCATCTTGATATTCGTGGAAATCCAGCAGGCAGCCAGCCATGAAGGGCCGAGGGCCTACCTGGTACTCACAAAGGCTTCTGCCGAGGAAAAAAAAAAACTCACCATCCCACGCTCCTGGTTTCTGTTTGTAGAGCACCATGGGTACTCTCAAAGCAGCCCAAGTTGGCACAGGTGGCAGCTTGTTCCTGGGCGGCATCTAGATATGCGTGGAAATCCAGCAGGCAGACTGCCTCTAAGGGCCGAGGTCCTACTTGGTACTGACAAAGGGTTCTGCCCGGGAAAAAAAAACCCGAAACCCCACATACTTTGGCTCAGTTTGAAGAGATCCGTGGGCACTCTCAAAGCAGCGTGAGTTGGCACAGGTGGCAGCTTGTCCCTGGGCGGCATCTTGATATTCGTGGAAGTCTTGCTGCCAGCCTGCCCCTAAGGGCCGAGGGCCTACCTGGTACTTACAATGGCTTCTGCCCGGGGAAACATAACCCATAACCCCATGTACCCTGTCTCAGTTTTTAGAGCTCCGTGGGCACCCTCAAAGCAGCCCGAGCTGGCACAGGTGGCAGCTTGTCCCTGGGCAGCATCTTGATATTCGTGGAAATTCAGCAGGCAGCCTGCCCCTAAGGAACAAGGGCCTACCTGGTACTGACAAAGGCTTCTGCCCGAGAAAACAAAACCCACAACCCTAGGTTATGGTCTCAGTTTGCAGAGCTCCGTGGGCACCCCCAAAGCAGCGCGAGTTGGCCCAAGTGGCAGCTTGTCCCTGGGCAGCATCTTGATATTCGTGGAAATCCAGCAGGCAGACGGCCCTGAAGTTCCGAGAGCCTGCCTGGTACTGCAAATGCTTCTGCCCGGGGAAACAAAACTCACCAAGGCAAGTTCCTGGTCTAACTTTGCAGAGCTCCATGGGCACTCTCAAAGCAGCCCGAGTTGGCACAGGTGGCAGCTTGTCCCTGGGTGGCATCTTGAGATGCGTGGAAATCCAGCAGGCAGACTGCCTCTAAGGGATGAGGGCCTACTTCGTACTGACAAAGGCTTCTGCCCGGGAAAACAAAACCCATAACCCCACATACTTTCTCTCAGTTTGAAGAGCTCCGTGGGCACTCTCAAAGCAGCCCAAGTTGGCACAAGTGGCAGCTTGTCCCTGGGCAGCATTTTGATATTCGTGGAAATCCTGCAGGCAGCTGGCCCCCAAGGGCCAAGGGCCAACCTGGTACTGACAAAGGCTTCTGCCCGGGAAAACAAAACTCAGAACACCACGTTTCTGGTCTCAGTTTGCAGAGCACCATGGGCACTCTCAAAGCAGCCCGAGTTGGCACAGGTGGCAGCATGTCCCTGGGCAGCATCTTGATATTCGTGGAAATCCAGCAGGCAGCCTGCCCTTAAGGACCGAGGGCGTACCTGGCACTTCAAATGCTTCTGCCCGGAGAAACAAAACTCAGCACCCCAGGTTCATGGTCTCAGTTTGCAGAGCTCCATGGGCACTCTCAAAGCAGCACGAGTTGGCACAGGTGGCAGCTTGTCCCTGGGCAGCATCTTGATATTCGTGGAAATCCTGCAGGCAGCCTGCCCCTAAGGAACAAGGGCCTACTTGGTACTGACAAAGGCTTCTGCCCGGGAAAACAAAACCCACAACCCTACCTTCCTGGTCTCAGTTTGCAGAGCTCCGTGGGCACCCTCAAAGCAGCGCGAGTTGGCACAAGTGGCAGCTTGTCCCTGGGCAGCATCTTGATATTCGTGGAAATCCAGCCGGCAGCCTGCCCCTGAGGAACAAGGGCCTTCCTGGTACTGACAAAGGCTTCTGCCCAGGGAAACAAAATCCACCACCCCACGTTCCACATCTCAGTTTGCAGAGCACCGTGGGCACTCTCAAAGCAGCCCGAGTTGGCACAGGTGGCAGCTTGTCCCTGGGCGGCATCTTGATATTTGTGGAAATCCTGCAGGCAGCTGGCCCCCAAGGGCCAAGGGCCGACCTGGTACTGACAAAGGCTTCTGCCCAGGGAAAACAAAACCCAGCACCCCACGTTTCTGGTCTCAGTTTTCAGAGCTCCGTGGGCACTCTCAAAGCAGCCCGAGTTGGCACAGGTGGCAGCTTGTCCCTGGGCGGCATCTTGATATTTGTGGAAATCCTGCAGGCAGCCGGCCCCCAAGGGCCAAGGCCTGACCTGGTACTGACAAAGGCTTCTGCCCGGGGAAACAAAACCCACCACCCCACGTTCCAGGTCTCAGTTTGCAGAGCTCCATGGGCACTCTCAAGGCAGCGCGAGTTGGCACAGGTGGCAGCTTGTCCCTGGGCGGGATCTTGATATTCGTGGAAATCCAGCAGGCAGCCTGCCCCTGTGGAACAAGGGCCGACCTGACACTGACAAAGGCTTCTGACCGGGAAAACAATACTCAGAACACCACTTTCCTGGTCCCAGTTTGCAGAGCTCCATGGGCACTCTCAAAGCAGCCCGAGTTGGCACAGGTGGCAGCTTGTCCCTGGGCAGCATCTTGATATTCGTGGAAATCCAGCAGGCAGACTGCCCATAAGGAACAAGGACCCTCCTGGTACTGACAAAGGCTTCTGCCCTGGAAAACAAAACCCAGCACCCCACGTTTCTGGTCTCAGTTTGCAGAGATCCATGGGCACTCTCAAAGCAGCGCGAGTTGGCACAGGTGGCAGCTTGTCCCTGGGCAGCATCCTGATATTCGTGGAAATTCAGCAGGCTGACGGCCCTGAAAGACCGTGGGCCTACCTAGTACTGACAAATACTTCTGCCCGGGAAAACAAAACTCAGCACCCCACGGTCCTGGTCACAGTTTGCAGAGCTCCGTGGGCACTCTCAAAGCAGCGTGAGTTGGCAAAGGTGGCAGCTTGTCCCTGGGCGGAAACTTGATTTTCGTGGAAATCCTGGTGCCAGCCTCCCCCAAAGGGCCGAGGGCCTACCTGGTCCTGCAAATGTTTCTGCCCGGGAAAACAACACCGACAAACCCACGTTCCTGGTCTCAGTTTGAAGAACTCCGTGGGCACTCTCAAAGCAGCCCGAGTTGGCACAGGTGGCAGAATATCCCTGGGCAGCATCTTGATATTCGGGGAAATCTTGCTTCCAGGCTGTCCCTAAGGAACAAGGGCCTACTTGGTACTGACAAAGGCTTCTGCCCTGGAAAACAAAACCCAGCACCCCACGTTTCTGGTCTCAGTTTGCAGAGCACCATGGGCACTCTCAAAGCAGCCCGAGTTGGCACAGGTGGCAGCTTGTCCCTGGGCGGCATCTTGATATTTGTGGAAATCCCGCAGGCAGCCGGCCCCCAAGGGCCAAGGGCCGACCTGGTACTGACAAAGGCTTCTGCCAGGGGAAACAAAACCCAGCACCCCACGTTTCTGGTCTCAGTTTGCAGAGCTCCGTGGGCACTCTCAAAGCAGCCTGAGTTGGCACAGGTGGCAGCTTGTCCCTGGGCGGCATCTTGATATTCGTGGAAATCCAGCAGGCAGTCGGCCCTGAAATTCCGAGGGCCTACCTGGTACTGACAAATGCTTCTGCCCGGGGAAACAAAACTCACCAACGCACGTTCCTGGTCTCACTTTGCAGAGCTCCAAGGGCACTCTCAAAGTAGCGCGAGTTGGCACAGGTGGCAGCTTGTCCTTTGGCAGCATCTTGATATTCATGGAAATCCAGCAGGCTGCCTGCCCTTAAAGA
The DNA here is from genome assembly GCF_015832195.1 of Motacilla alba alba. NCBI lineage: Eukaryota > Metazoa > Chordata > Aves > Passeriformes > Motacillidae > Motacilla > Motacilla alba. The sequence goes on from NW_024037431.1 coordinate 12,454, forward strand.
CCAAGGGCCTACCTGGCACTGCAAATGCTTCTGCCCAGGGAAACAAAACTCAGCACCCCAGGTTCATGGTCTCAGTTTGCAGAGCTCCATGGGCACTCTCAAAGCAGCCCGAGTTGGCACAGGTGGCAGCTTGTCCCTGGGCAGCATCTTGATATTCGTGGAAATCTTCCTGCCAGCCTGTTCTAAGGAACAAGGGCCTACCTGGCACTGAGAGAGGCTTCTGCCCGGGAAAACAAAACCCACAATCCTACGTTCCTGGTCTCAGTTTTCAGAGCTCCGTGGGCACCCTCAAAGCAGCGCGAGTTGGCACAAGTGGCAGCTTGTCCCTGGGCAGCATCTTGATATTCGTGGAAATTGAGCCGCCAGCCTGCCCCTGATGAACAAGGGCCCTCCTGGTACTGACAAAGGCTTCTGCCCAGGGAAACAAAACCCACCACCCCACGTTCCACATCTCAGTTTGCAGAGCTCCATGGGCACTCTCAAAGCAGACCGAGTTAGCACAGGTGGCAGCTTGTCCCTGGGCGGCATCTTGTTATTCGGGGAAATCCAGCCTGCAACCGGACCCATAGGGCCGAAGGCCTACCTGGTACTGACAAAGGCTTCTGCCGGGAAAACAAAACTCAGAACCCCACGGTCCCGGTCTCAGTTTGCAGAGCTCCATGGGCACTCTCAAAGCAGCCCGAGTTGGCACAGGTGGCAGAATATGCCTGGGCGGCATCTTGATATTCGTGGAAATCCAGCAGGCAGCCAGCCATGAAGGGCCGAGGGCCTACCTGGCACTTCAAATGCTTCTGCCCGGAGAAACAAAACTCAGCACCCCAGGTTCATGGTCTCAGTTTGCAGAGCTCCATGGGCACTCTCAAAGCAGCACGAGTTGGCACAGGTGGCAGCTTGTCCCTGGGCAGCATCTTGATATTCGTGGAAATCCTGCAGGCAGACTGCCTCTAAGGGCCGAGGTCCTACTTGGTACTGACAAAGGGTTCTGCCCGGGAAAAAAAAACCCGAAACCCCACATACTTTGGCTCAGTTTGCAGAGATCCGTGGGCACTCTCAAAGCAGCGTGAGTTGGCACAGGTGGCAGCTTGTCCCTGGGCGGCATCTTGATATTCGTGGAAGTCTTGCTGCCAGCCTGCCCCTAAGGGCCGAGGGCCTACCTGGTACTTACAATGGCTTCTGCCCGGGGAAACATAACCCATAACCCCATGTACCCTGTCTCAGTTTTTAGAGCTCCGTGGGCACCCTCAAAGCAGCCCGAGCTGGCACAGGTGGCAGCTTGTCCCTGGGCAGCATCTTGATATTCGTGGAAATTCAGCAGGCAGCCTGCTCCTAAGGAACAAGGGCCTACCTGGTACTGAGAGAGGCTTCTGCCCGAGAAAACAAAACCCACAACCCTAGGTTATGGTCTCAGTTTGCAGAGCTCCGTGGGCACCCCCAAAGCAGCGCGAGTTGGCCCAAGTGGCAGCTTGTCCCTGGGCAGCATCTTGATATTCGTGGAAATCCAGCAGGCAGACGGCCCTGAAGTTCCGAGAGCCTGCCTGGTACTGCAAATGCTTCTGCCCGGGGAAACAAAACTCACCAAGGCAAGTTCCTGGTCTAACTTTGCAGAGCTCCATGGGCACTCTCAAAGCAGCCCGAGTTGGCACAGGTGGCAGCTTGTCCCTGGGTGGCATCTTGAGATGCGTGGAAATCCAGCAGGCAGACTGCCTCTAAGGGCTGAGGGCCTACTTCGTACTGACAAAGGCTTCTGCCCAGGAAAACAAAACCCATAACCCCACATACTTTCTCTCAGTTTGAAGAGCTCCGTGGGCACTCTCAAAGCAGCCCAAGTTGGCACAAGTGGCAGCTTGTCCCTGGGCAGCATTTTGATATTCGTGGAAATCCTGCAGGCAGCTGGCCCCCAAGGGCCAAGGGCCAACCTGGTACTGACAAAGGCTTCTACCGAGGAAAACAAAACTCAGAACACCACGTTTCTGGTCTCAGTTTGCAGAGCACCATGGGCACTCTCAAAGCAGCCCGAGTTGGCACAGGTGGCAGCTTGTCCCTGGGCAGCATCTTGATATTCGTGGAAATCCAGCAGGCAGCCTGCCCTTAAGGACCGAGGGCGTACCTGGCACTTCAAATGCTTCTGCCCGGAGAAACAAAACTCAGCACCCCAGGTTCATGGTCTCAGTTTGCAGAGCTCCATGGGCACTCTCAAAGCAGCACGAGTTGGCACAGGTGGCAGCTTGTCCCTGGGCAGCATCTTGATATTCGTGGAAATCCTGCAGGCAGCCTGCCCCTAAGGAACAAGGGCCTACCTGGTACTGACAAAGGCTTCTGCCCGGGAAAACAAAACCCACAACCCTACCTTCCTGGTCTCAGTTTGCAGAGCTCCGTGGGCACCCTCAAAGCAGCGCGAGTTGGCACAAGTGGCAGCTTGTCCCTGGGCAGCATCTTGATATTCGTGGAAATCCAGCCGGCAGCCTGCCCCTGAGGAACAAGGGCCTTCCTGGTACTGACAAAGGCTTCTGCCCAGGGAAACAAAATCCACCACCCCACGTTCCACATCTCAGTTTGCAGAGCACCGTGGGCACTCTCAAAGCAGCCCGAGTTGGCACAGGTGGCAGCTTGTCCCTGGGCGGCATCTTGATATTTGTGGAACTCCTGCAGGCAGCTGGCCCCCAAGGGCCAAGGGCCGACCTGGTACTGACAAAGGCTTCTGCCCAGGGAAAACAAAACCCAGCACCCCACGTTTCTGGTCTCAGTTTGCAGAGCTCCGTGGGCACTCTCAAAGCAGCCCGAGTTGGCACAGGTGGCAGCTTGTCCCTGGGCGGCATCTTGATATTTGTGGAAATCCTGCAGGCAGCCGGCCCCCAAGGGCCAAGGCCTGACCTGGTACTGACAAAGGCTTCTGCCCGGGGAAACAAAACCCACCACCCCACGTTCCAGGTCTCAGTTTGCAGAGCTCCATGGGCACTCTCAAACCAGCCCGAGTTGGCACAGGTGGCAGCTTGTCCCTGGGCGGCATCTTGATATTCGTGGAAATCCAGCAGGCAGCCTGCCCCTGTGGAACAAGGGCCGACCTGACACTGACAAAGGCTTCTGACCGGGAAAACAATACTCAGAACACCACTTTCCTGGTCCCAGTTTGCAGAGCTCCATGGGCACTCTCAAAGCAGCCCGAGTTGGCACAGGTGGCAGCTTGTCCCTGGGCAGCATCCTTATATTCGTGGAAATCCAGCAGGCAGACTGCCCATAAGGAACAAGGACCCTCCTGGTACTGACAAAGGCTTCTGCCCTGGAAAACAAAACCCAGCACCCAACGTTTCTGGTCTCAGTTTGCAGAGCACCATGGGCACTCTCAAAGCAGCCCGAGTTGGCACAGGTGGCAGCTCCTCCGTGGGCAGCATCCTGATATTCGTGGAAATTCAGCAGGCTGACGGCCCTGAAAGACCGTGGGCCTACCTAGTACTGACAAATACTTCTGCCCGGGAAAACAAAACTCAGCACCCCACGGTCCTGGTCACAGTTTGCAGAGCTCCGTGGGCACTCTCAAAGCAGCGTGAGTTGGCAAAGGTGGCAGCTTGTCCCTGGGCGGAAACTTGATTTTCGTGGAAATCCTGGTGCCAGCCTCCCCCAAAGGGCCGAGGGCCTACCTGGTCCTGCAAATGTTTCTGCCCGGGAAAACAACACCGACAAACCCACGTTCCTGGTCTCAGTTTGAAGAACTCCGTGGGCATTCTCAAAGCAGCCCGAGTTGGCACAGGTGGCAGAATATCCCTGGGCAGCATTTTGATATTCGGGGAAATCTTGCTTCCAGGCTGTCCCTAAGGAACAAGGGCCTACTTGGTACTGACAAAGGCTTCTGCCCTGGAAAACAAAACCCAGCACCCCACGTTTCTGGTCTCAGTTTGCAGAGCACCATGGGCACTCTCAAAGCAGCCCGAGTTGGCACAGGTGGCAGCTTGTCCCTGGGCAGCATCTTCAGATTCGTGGAAATCCAGCCGGCAGCCTGCCCCTGAGGAACAAGGACTCTCCTGGTACTGACAAAGGCTTCTGCCAGGGGAAAGAAAACCCACCAGCCCATGTTCCACATCTCAGTTTGCAGAGCTCCATGGGCACTCTCAAAGCAGCCCAAGTTGGCACAGGTGGCAGCTTGTCCCTGGGCGGCATCTTGATATTTGTGGAAATCCTGCAGGCAGCCGGCCCCCAAGGGCCAAGGGCCGACCTGGTACTGACAAAGGCTTCTGCCAGGGGAAACAAAACCCAGCACCCCACGTTTCTGGTCTCAGTTTGCAGAGCTCCATGGGCACCATCAAAGCAGCCCGAGTTGGCACAGGTGGCAGCTTGTCCCTGGGCGGCATCTTGATATTCGTGGAAATCCAGCAGGCAGTCGGCCCTGAAATTCCGAGGGCCTACCTGGTACTGCAAATGCTTCTGCCCGGGGAAACAAAACTCACCAACGCACGTTCCTGGTCTCACTTTGCAGAGCTCCAAGGGCACTCTCAAAGCAGCGCAAGTTGGCACAGGTGGCAGCTTGTCCTTTGGCAGCATCTTGATATTCATGGAAATCCAGCAGGCTGCCTGCCCTTAAAGACCAAGGGCCTACCTGGCACTGCAAATGCTTCTGCCCAGGGAAACAAAACTCAGCACCCCAGGTTCATGGTCTCAGTTTGCAGAGCTCCATGGGCACTCTCAAAGCAGCACGAGTTGGCACAGGTGGCAGCTTGTCCCTGGGCAGCATCTTGATATTCGTGGAAATCTTCGTGCCAGCCTGCCCCTAAGGAACAAGGGCCTACCTGGCACTGAGAGAGGCTTCTGCCCGGGAAAACAAAACCCACAATCCTACGTTCCTGGTCTCAGTTTGCAGAGCTCCGTGGGCGCCCTCAAAGCAGCGCGAGTTGGCACAAGTGGCAGCTTGTCCCTGGGCAGCATCTTGATATTCGTGGAAATTGAGCCGCCAGCCTGCCCCTGATGAACAAGGGCCCTCCTGGTACTGACAAAGGCTTCTGCCCAGGGAAACAAAACCCACCACCCCACGTTCCACATCTCAGTTTGCAGAGCTCCATGGGCACTCTCAAAGCAGACCGAGTTAGCACAGGTGGCAGCTTGTCCCTGGGCGGCATCTTGGTATTGGCGGAAATCCAGCAGGCAGACGGCCCCTAAGGGCCGTGGGCCTACCTGGAACAGACAAAGGCTTCTGCCCAGGTAAACAAAATTCGCCAACACACGTTCATGGTCTCAGTTTACAGAGCTCCATGGGTACTCTAAAATCAGTGTGAGTTGCCACAGGTGGCAGCTTGTCCCTGGGCGGCATCTTGATATTCGTCGAAATCCGGCAGGCCGACGGCCCCTAAGGACTGAGAGCCTACCTGGTACTGACAAAGGCTTCTGCCCAGGAAAAAAAAACCCACCACCCCACGTTCCGGGTCTCAGTTTGCAGAGCTCTGTGGGCACTCTTAAAGCAGCCTGAGTTGCCACAGGTGGCAGCTTGCCCCTGGGCGGCATCTTGATATTGGCGGAAATCCAGCCGGCAGCCGGCCCATAAGTGCCAAGGGCCTACCTGGTACTGACAAATGCTTCTGCCCAGGGAAACAAAACAGACCAACCCACGTTAATGGTCTCAGTTTGCAGAGCTCCATGGGCACTCTCAAGGCAGCGCGAGTTGGCACAGGTGGCAGCTTGTCCCTGGGCAGCATCTTCAGATTCGCAAAAACCCAGCAGGCAGCTGGCCCTGAAGGGCGAAGGCCTACCTGGTACGGACAAAGGCTTCTGCCCAGGTAAACTAAGCTCACCATACCACGTGCCTGGTCTCAGATTGCAGAACTCCATGGGCACACTCAAAGCAGCCCGAATTGGCACAGGTGGCAGTTTGTCCCTGGGCGGCATCTTGATATTCGCGGAAATCCAGCGAGCAGCCGCCCCAAAGGGCCAAGGGCCTATCTGGTACTGACAAAGGCTTCTGCCCGGGGAAAGAAAACCCACCACGCCACGTTCCTGGTCTCAGTTTGCAGAGCTCCATGGGCACTCTCAAAGCAGCCTGAGTTGGCACAGGTGGCAGCTTGTCCCTGGGCGGCATCTTGATATTGGCGGAAATCCAGCAGGCAGACGGCCCCTAAGGACTGAGGGCCTACCTGATACTGACACAGCTTCTGCCCCGGAATACAAAACTCACCAGCCCACGTTCCTGGTCTCAGTTGGCAGAGCTCTTTAGGCACTCTGCAAGCAGCCTGACTTAGCACTGGTGGCAGCCTGTCCCTTGGTGGCAACTTGAAATTCGTGGAAATCTAGCAACCAGCTAGCCGCAGTGGGCTGGTGTTGTGTGGCTTGCTTCTTCACCTCCTGCAAGCTGCCGGCTCTCCGTCTAGCGAAAGCGAAAGAGCCGCTACTTCGCGCACTGCTGCTTGTGCCGGTGGCGGTGCGCTCCGGAGCGCTGCTTCGGGCGAAAGACGCCGGCCAGCGGCACTTCGCTCCGGACAGCTCCGCACCTCCGTCTTCTGCCTCTCTCGTTGTCTGCATCCTAGCCAAAAGCTTCTCCATGACTTCTCGCCGAGAGAGAAAGTGTGCCAGCACTGCAAACATCTTCCGATCTTGCTTGACGAGTTCACCCAGTTCTTTGCATCTCGCAGCTCAAAGAGACCCGCAAGAGTTTCCACGGAGCGTTGCAGGAGCACTAGCAAGATGCATTGCAAAGTTGTCCAAAAACTTCTTCCATTCGCATGCTAACGTGATTTTCAAAGGCATACGAGTGGCAATCCACCATCCCGCAGCAGTAAGAGAGCTGCGCCCACAATGCTGCTGTTGTGCGGCTTGCTTCTTCACCTCCTGCAAGCTGCCGGCTCTCCGTCTAGCGAAGGCGAAAGAGCCGCTTCTTCGCGCACTGCTGCTTGTGATGGTCTCGGTGCGCCCCCGTGTGGTGCTTCGGGCGAAAGACGCCGACCAGCGGCACTTCGCTCCGGACAGCCCCGTACCTCCGTCTTCTGCCTCTCTCGTCGTCTGCATCCCAGCCAAAAGCTTCTCCATGACTTTTCGCCGACAGAAATTGGGTGCCAGCACAGCAAACGTCTCCCAGTCTTGGCCCTGATTTTTGTCGTGGCTGCGCATTGTTGAAGCATTTATCTTTTTAATAAAGCGGCGAATTTATTTCGAGATGGCTATGATCTCTTCATACTTATCCTTGTGCGGTCAAGACACAGCAACAATACATTCTTGAGAAAGGAAAACATCTCGAGAGATATTCCAGTCCATCGGTGTGGCGCAGCTGCTGAAAAAGGGCAAAGCTGAAGAACCTTGCTCATCTTAATTTCTGTGCATCTCGCAGCATGCGAAGCATGAGGCAGCCGAGCACCGCGCTTTTGTGCGCTCTTAATGGAATTGCAAAAAATCCCACAGCTTTTCATCCACAAGCACAGTCAGCTGCATTCGCTTTTGCTTCTTGAAAAACTCACCGCTCTCCTTATATCGGTGTAGATCTTGATCTCTGGTTCCTGGGACTTTACCCAAGTGTTTGCTGTTTTGTACTTTCTTCTTTGGCAGTCAGGAACTTGTATATATAATCTGGTAGATGTTTCTTGGAAAACATTTCCTGTCTAAAAATGATACATAGCTGCAATTTACCCGACTGTATATAACTACTCTTTTACTGTATGAAAAAGTGTATTAGAATGATACACCACCTGAATTTCAATGATTGAAAAAAGCGTCTTACTTCTTTTTCCTATTCTCTGTATTTCCTTCTCTTTGTTATGTTTCTTTGGCTATTATGTGCGTGCCCAATGGTTTTTCTGTTCCTGTTGTGGGACAGCAAATGTTCAGGCTCTTCTAATTTTGTCACTAATTAAATAATCCATCTTCCCCGCCGGAAAGATGCAGGATGTGTCTCATTTTCACTGCTCCTGTTTTGTTTCCTTATTCTTTTGAATGGCTCCCTGTCTTCCTACTCACACTCTGAGTAACGAATTTCTAATTTTCTTTCCTATCTGCCTTTATCAATTTTTCTCTGACTTGGATGCTATTGAATTAAGCCATGCCAAGTTGAAGAATTGCATCAAGAAGAGTGCTCAATGAAAAAAAAAACATTTAGTTTTGGGGTTCTATCACAGAAGAGTTCAAAGACTCTTCCCATGTGAAGAATATCTGATGAATATCTTAAAAACTATCATCTCTGTGTAAGTATTTTGCATCCAGTTCTTGCTCTAGTCCTTGCTTTGGCAAATTTGACACAAGTGAGGCATTGTGTGTTTTGCAGCTTCTAGGGAGATGGTTCCAGGTCTTGAGAAAGTCGTGGGCTTTGTCTCATCTTTAGACATCTGAAAATCACCTAGGCATCCCAAAGACTCATTAGAAATACAAATACCTGCAGGGAACCGGAGGTGAGCTTCATCTTACCATGTGTCTTGAACAGGGTGTTCTATGTGTGAAAGAGATTCTAGTCAGAATTCTGCTCAGTACAGTCCATCAAGTTGAGAGAATTGATCATTTTAATCTGGGCTTTATATCCACAGAGGCTGAAGGTGTCTCCATGCTCCAGTGCCTATCAGTCTTCTCAAATATTTCAATCCATGAGTTGAATTCTAGAAGCAAAAACTTTTCTCCAGGTGACCTTTACCAAGAGACTCAATGTTAGGTGGAATCAAACAACTCCTTTTTTATCCATTTTATCGAAAGTGATCTTAAAGATTCAATCCATATGCTTAGGTGAGAGAAATCCTACCATTGGCAGATGGCATGTATTGGCCAGTATTGACAGCAGAAAGAAGCAAAAAAGCATGCCAAAAAATGCTGAATGCAGTAAGCAGACCATCAAGCAAACCGGTGGAAAAATAGTTGCTTTGTATGTAAGATGAATCGGAGAGATACATATGGAGTTCTTCATGATGTTTTTCATTGACATTTAAACTAGGAAAGAGGTTAAAACTATGATGGAAGGGATTAATTGCTTGATGTTAGAGGATTTCTTTAGAGAGACATAACAAGTGAATACATGTTTAACCAGTTATCGGCTTCCCATCAGCAATGGGTGCACTTTAATTGCCTTTAAAAGCTGTAATGAAATACTTTTTAAAGCAATTTTTTCCCCTTATTTTTGCAAGAGCTTTTTTCTGTTATTTTTGAAAAATAGGAAAAATTTCCAGTAAAGGATCAACGGGCTGCTCTGTCATTTAATATTAGAAAACACTTATGGTATACTTTCTAGAAGAAAAAGTACCTAAAAAAAGGAGTATTCCCATTATGCTTGTAAAACGATCTTCCAACCATAAGAAAATCAAAAATTATACTATTTCAAGGATCTCACACTCCTAGAACACATTCATTTACCACACTCATAATTTATCAAACACAGCTTGTAATTAGACCTCTAAGAGTCAAACAGAGCGTTGTATCCACAGGCACTGTGAGAGCAGCCTGAGGTGGCACAGGTGGCAGGTTGTACGTGAGCTAGATCTTGATCAATGCGGCATTACAGCAGCCAACCGGGGCCTGCACGCAAGGCCCATCCAAAAAATGTGGTGAGCTTTTTCCCAGGGAAACCAAACTCACCACCTCACCTTCCTGGTCTCAGGCCCCAAATGGCCACAAAAGTACTGTGCGGGCAACAGCCCAGGAAAAAAAACTCAACACCTCACCGTCTAGGTCTCAGTTTGCAGAGCTCTGTGGGCACTGTGCAAGCACCCAACGTTGGCACAGCTATCAGCCTTTAATTGGATGGCATCCTGATTAATACAGAAATCGAGCAGGCACCAAGCATCAACGTGCTTAGGGACACCTAGGTATTGTGCATTATACTGCCCAAGGAGAAAAAAACCCACCACCCCAAGGTCTTAGTCTCAGTTTGCAGAGTTCCGTGGGCACCCCCAAAGCAGCGCGAGTTGGCCCAAGTGGCAGCTTGTCCCTGAGAGGCATCTTGATATTTGTGGATATCCAGGAGGCAACAGGCCCCTTAGGGCCGAGGGCCTACCTGGTACTGACAAAGGCTTCTTCCCAGAAAAACAAAGCTCACCATCCCACGTTGCTGGTCTCAGTTTGTAGAGCTCCATGGGCACTCTCAAAGCAGCCCGAGTTGGCACAGGTGGCAGCTTGACCCGGGACGGCACCGTGATATTCGGGCAAATCCAGCGGGGAGCCGGCCGCTAAGGGTGGAGGGCCGACCTAGTACAGAGATAGTCTTCTACCCAGCAAAACAAGACACACTACCCGACGTTCCAGGCCACAGTTTGAAGAGCTCCATGGGCACTCTCAAAGCAGCCCGAGTTGGCACAGGTGGCAGCTTGTCCCTGGGCGGCATCTTGTTATTCGGGGAAATCCAGCCTGCAACCGGACCCATAGGGCCGAAGGCCTACCTGGTACTGACAAAGGCTTCTGCCGGGAAAACAAAACTCAGAACCCCACGGTCCCGGTCTCAGTTTGCAGAGCTCCATGGGCACTCTCAAAGCAGCCCGAGTTGGCACAGGTGGCAGAATATCCCTGGGCGGCATCTTGATATTCGTGGAAATCCAGCAGGCAGCCAGCCATGAAGGGCCGAGGGCCTACCTGGTACTGACAAAGGCTTCTGCCGAGGAAAAAAAAAAACTCACCATCCCACGCTCCTGGTTTCTGTTTGTAGAGCACCATGGGTACTCTCAAAGCAGCCCAAGTTGGCACAGGTGGCAGCTTGTTCCTGGGCGGCATCTAGATATGCGTGGAAATCCAGCAGGCAGACTGCCTCTAAGGGCCGAGGTCCTACTTGGTACTGACAAAGGGTTCTGCCCGGGAAAAAAAAACCCGAAACCCCACATACTTTGGCTCAGTTTGAAGAGATCCGTGGGCACTCTCAAAGCAGCGTGAGTTGGCACAGGTGGCAGCTTGTCCCTGGGCGGCATCTTGATATTCGTGGAAGTCTTGCTGCCAGCCTGCCCCTAAGGGCCGAGGGCCTACCTGGTACTTACAATGGCTTCTGCCCGGGGAAACATAACCCATAACCCCATGTACCCTGTCTCAGTTTTTAGAGCTCCGTGGGCACCCTCAAAGCAGCCCGAGCTGGCACAGGTGGCAGCTTGTCCCTGGGCAGCATCTTGATATTCGTGGAAATTCAGCAGGCAGCCTGCCCCTAAGGAACAAGGGCCTACCTGGTACTGACAAAGGCTTCTGCCCGAGAAAACAAAACCCACAACCCTAGGTTATGGTCTCAGTTTGCAGAGCTCCGTGGGCACCCCCAAAGCAGCGCGAGTTGGCCCAAGTGGCAGCTTGTCCCTGGGCAGCATCTTGATATTCGTGGAAATCCAGCAGGCAGACGGCCCTGAAGTTCCGAGAGCCTGCCTGGTACTGCAAATGCTTCTGCCCGGGGAAACAAAACTCACCAAGGCAAGTTCCTGGTCTAACTTTGCAGAGCTCCATGGGCACTCTCAAAGCAGCCCGAGTTGGCACAGGTGGCAGCTTGTCCCTGGGTGGCATCTTGAGATGCGTGGAAATCCAGCAGGCAGACTGCCTCTAAGGGATGAGGGCCTACTTCGTACTGACAAAGGCTTCTGCCCGGGAAAACAAAACCCATAACCCCACATACTTTCTCTCAGTTTGAAGAGCTCCGTGGGCACTCTCAAAGCAGCCCAAGTTGGCACAAGTGGCAGCTTGTCCCTGGGCAGCATTTTGATATTCGTGGAAATCCTGCAGGCAGCTGGCCCCCAAGGGCCAAGGGCCAACCTGGTACTGACAAAGGCTTCTGCCCGGGAAAACAAAACTCAGAACACCACGTTTCTGGTCTCAGTTTGCAGAGCACCATGGGCACTCTCAAAGCAGCCCGAGTTGGCACAGGTGGCAGCATGTCCCTGGGCAGCATCTTGATATTCGTGGAAATCCAGCAGGCAGCCTGCCCTTAAGGACCGAGGGCGTACCTGGCACTTCAAATGCTTCTGCCCGGAGAAACAAAACTCAGCACCCCAGGTTCATGGTCTCAGTTTGCAGAGCTCCATGGGCACTCTCAAAGCAGCACGAGTTGGCACAGGTGGCAGCTTGTCCCTGGGCAGCATCTTGATATTCGTGGAAATCCTGCAGGCAGCCTGCCCCTAAGGAACAAGGGCCTACCTGGTACTGACAAAGGCTTCTGCCCGGGAAAACAAAACCCACAACCCTACCTTCCTGGTCTCAGTTTGCAGAGCTCCGTGGGCACCCTCAAAGCAGCGCGAGTTGGCACAAGTGGCAGCTTGTCCCTGGGCAGCATCTTGATATTCGTGGAAATCCAGCCGGCAGCCTGCCCCTGAGGAACAAGGGCCTTCCTGGTACTGACAAAGGCTTCTGCCCAGGGAAACAAAATCCACCACCCCACGTTCCACATCTCAGTTTGCAGAGCACCGTGGGCACTCTCAAAGCAGCCCGAGTTGGCACAGGTGGCAGCTTGTCCCTGGGCGGCATCTTGATATTTGTGGAACTCCTGCAGGCAGCTGGCCCCCAAGGGCCAAGGGCCGACCTGGTACTGACAAAGGCTTCTGCCCAGGGAAAACAAAACCCAGCACCCCACGTTTCTGGTCTCAGTTTTCAGAGCTCCGTGGGCACTCTCAAAGCAGCCCGAGTTGGCACAGGTGGCAGCTTGTCCCTGGGCGGCATCTTGATATTTGTGGAAATCCTGCAGGCAGCCGGCCCCCAAGGGCCAAGGCCTGACCTGGTACTGACAAAGGCTTCTGCCCGGGGAAACAAAACCCACCACCCCACGTTCCAGGTCTCAGTTTGCAGAGCTCCATGGGCACTCTCAAACCAGCCCGAGTTGGCACAGGTGGCAGCTTGTCCCTGGGCGGGATCTTGATATTCGTGGAAATCCAGCAGGCAGCCTGCCCCTGTGGAACAAGGGCCGACCTGACACTGACAAAGGCTTCTGACCGGGAAAACAATACTCAGAACACCACTTTCCTGGTCCCAGTTTGCAGAGCTCCATGGGCACTCTCAAAGCAGCCCGAGTTGGCACAGGTGGCAGCTTGTCCCTGGGCAGCATCTTGATATTCGTGGAAATCCAGCAGGCAGACTGCCCATAAGGAACAAGGACCCTCCTGGTACTGACAAAGGCTTCTGCCCTGGAAAACAAAACCCAGCACCCCACGTTTCTGGTCTCAGTTTGCAGAGATCCATGGGCACTCTCAAAGCAGCGCGAGTTGGCACAGGTGGCAGCTTGTCCCTGGGCAGCATCCTGATATTCGTGGAAATTCAGCAGGCTGACGGCCCTGAAAGACCGTGGGCCTACCTAGTACTGACAAATACTTCTGCCCGGGAAAACAAAACTCAGCACCCCACGGTCCTGGTCACAGTTTGCAGAGCTCCGTGGGCACTCTCAAAGCAGCGTGAGTTGGCAAAGGTGGCAGCTTGTCCCTGGGCGGAAACTTGATTTTCGTGGAAATCCTGGTGCCAGCCTCCCCCAAAGGGCCGAGGGCCTACCTGGTCCTGCAAATGTTTCTGCCCGGGAAAACAACACCGACAAACCCACGTTCCTGGTCTCAGTTTGAAGAACTCCGTGGGCACTCTCAAAGCAGCCCGAGTTGGCACAGGTGGCAGAATATCCCTGGGCAGCATTTTGATATTCGGGGAAATCTTGCTTCCAGGCTGTCCCTAAGGAACAAGGGCCTACTTGGTACTGACAAAGGCTTCTGCCCTGGAAAACAAAACCCAGCACCCCACGTTTCTGGTCTCAGTTTGCAGAGCACCATGGGCACTCTCAAAGCAGCGTGAGTTGGCACAGGTGGCAGCTTGTCCCTGGGCAGCATCTTGATATTCGTGGAAATCCAGCCGGCAGCCTGCCCCTGAGGAACAAGGACTCTCCTGGTACTGACAAAGGCTTCTGCCCGGGGAAAGAAAACCCACCAGCCCATGTTCCACATCTCAGTTTGCAGAGCTCCATGGGCACTCTCAAAGCAGCCCAAGTTGGCACAGGTGGCAGCTTGTCCCTGGGCGGCATCTTGATATTTGTGGAAATCCAGCAGGCAGCCGGCCCCCAAGGGCCAAGGGCCGACCTGGTACTGACAAAGGCTTCTGCCAGGGGAAACAAAACCCAGCACCCCACGTTTCTGGTCTCAGTTTGCAGAGCTCCGTGGGCACTCTCAAAGCAGCGTGAGTTGGCACAGGTGGCAGCTTGTCCCTGGGCAGCATCTTGATATTCGTGGAAATCCAGCAGGCAGTCGGCCCTGAAATTCCGAGGGCCTACCTGGTACTGCAAATGCTTCTGCCCGGGGAAACAAAACTCACCAACGCACGTTCCTGGTCTCACTTTGCAGAGCTCCAAGGGCACTCTCAAAGTAGCGCGAGTTGGCACAGGTGGCAGCTTGTCCTTTGGCAGCATCTTGATATTCATGGAAATCCAGCAGGCTGCCTGCCCTTAAAGACCAAGGGCCTACCTGGCACTGCAAATGCTTCTGCCCAGGGAAACAAAACTCAGCACCCCAGGTTCATGGTCTCAGTTTGCAGAGCTCCATGGGCACTCTCAAAGCAGCCCGAGTTGGCACAGGTGGCAGCTTGTCCCTGGGCAGCATCTTGATATTCGTGGAAATCTTCCTGCCAGCCTGTTCTAAGGAACAAGGGCCTACCTGGCACTGAGAGAGGCTTCTGCCCGGGAAAACAAAACCCACAATCCTACGTTCCTGGTCTCAGTTTGCAGAGCTCCGTGGGCACCCTCAAAGCAGCGCGAGTTGGCACAAGTGGCAGCTTGTCCCTGGGCAGCATCTTGATATTCGTGGAAATTGAGCCGCCAGCCTGCCCCTGATGAACAAGGGCCCTCCTGGTACTGACAAAGGCTTCTGCCCAGGGAAACAAAACCCACCACCCCACGTTCCACATCTCAGTTTGCAGAGCTCCATGGGCACTCTCAAAGCAGACCGAGTTAGCACAGGTGGCAGCTTGTCCCTGGGCGGCATCTTGGTATTGGCGGAAATCCAGCAGGCAGACGGCCCCTAAGGGCCGTGGGCCTACCTGGAACAGACAAAGGCTTCTGCCCAGGTAAACAAAATTCGCCAACACACGTTCATGGTCTCAGTTTACAGAGCTCCATGGGTACTCTAAAATCAGTGTGAGTTGCCACAGGTGGCAGCTTGTCCCTGGGCGGCATCTTGATATTCGTCGAAATCCGGCAGGCCGACGGCCCCTAAGGACTGAGAGCCTACCTGGTACTGACAAAGGCTTCTGCCCAGGAAAAAAAAAACCCACCACCCCACGTTCCGGGTCTCAGTTTGCAGAGCTCTGTGGGCACTCTTAAAGCAGCCCGAGTTGCCACAGGTGGCAGCTTGCCCCTGGGCGGCATCTTGATATTGGCGGAAATCCAGCCGGCAGCCGGCCCATAAGTGCCAAGGGCCTACCTGGTACTGACAAATGCTTCTGCCCAGGGAAATAAAACAGACCAACCCACGTTAATGGTCTCAGTTTGCAGAGCTCCATGGGCACTCTCAAGGCAGCGCGAGTTGGCACAGGTGGCAGCTTGTCCCTGGGCAGCATCTTCAGATTCGCAAAAACCCAGCAGGCAGCTGGCCCCGAAGGGCGAAGGCCTACCTGGTACAGACAAAGGCTTCTGCCCAGGTAAACTAAGCTCACCACACCACGTGCCTGGTCTCAGATTGCAGAACTCCATGGGCACACTCAAAGCAGCCCGAATTGGCACAGGTGGCAGTTTGTCCCTGGGCGGCATCTTGATATTCGCGGAAATCCAGCGAGCAGCCGCCCCAAAGGGCCAAGGGCCTATCTGGTACTGACAAAGGCTTCTGCCCGGGGAAAGAAAACCCACCACGCCACGTTCCTGGTCTCAGTTTGCAGAGCTCCATGGGCACTCTCAAAGCAGCCTGAGTTGGCACAGGTGGCAGCTTGTCCCTGGGCGGCATCTTGATATTGGCGGAAATCCAGCAGGCAGACGGCCCCTAAGGACTGAGGGCCTACCTGATACTGACACAGCTTCTGCCCCGGAATACAAAACTCACCAGCCCACGTTCCTGGTCTCAGTTGGCAGAGCTCTTTAGGCACTCTGCAAGCAGCCTGACTTGGCACTGGTGGCAGCCTGTCCCTTGGTGGCAACTTGAAATTCGTGGAAATCTAGCAACCAGCTAGCCGCAGTGGGCTGGTGTTGTGTGGCTTGCTTCTTCACCTCCTGCAAGCTGCCGGCTCTCCGTCTAGCGAAAGCGAAAGAGCCGCTACTTCGCGCACTGCTGCTTGTGCCGGTGGCGGTGCGCTCCGGAGCGCTGCTTCGGGCGAAAGACGCCGGCCAGCGGCACTTCGCTCCGGATAGCCCCGTACCTCCGTCTTCTGCCTCTCTCGTCGTCTGCATCCTAGCCAAAAGCTTCTCCATGACTTCTCGCCGAGAGAGAAAGTGTGCCAGCACTGCAAACATCTTCCTATCTTGTTTGACGAGTTCACCCAGTTCTTTGCATCTCGCAGAGCAAAGAGACCCGCAAGAGTTTCCACGGAGCGTTGCAGGAGCACTAGCAAGATGCATTGCAAAGTTGCCAAAAAACTTCTTCCATTCGCATGCTAACGTGATTTTCAAAGGCATACGAGTGGCAATCTACCATCCCGCAGCAGTAAGAGAGCTGCGCCCACAATGCTGCTGTTGTGCGGCTTGCTTCTTCACCTCCTGCAAGCTGCCGGCTCTCCGTCTAGCGAAAGCGAAAGAGCCGCTACTTCGCGCACTGCTGCTTGTGCCGGTGGCGGTGCGCTCCGGAGCGCTGCTTCGGGCGAAAGACGCCGGCCAGCGGCACTTCGCTCCGGACAGCCCCGTACCTCCGTCTTCTGCCTCTCTCGTCATCTGCATCCTAGCCTAAAGCTTCTCCATGACTTCTCGCCGAGAGAGAAAGTGTGCCAGCACTGCAAACATCTTCCGATCTTGCTTGACGAGTTCACCCAGTTCTTTGCATCTCGCCGCTCAAAGAGACCCGCAAGAGTTTCCACGGAGCGTTGCAGGAGCACTAGCAAGATGCATTGCAAAGTTGTCCAAAAACTTCTTCCATTCGCATGCTAACGTGATTTTCAAAGGCATACGAGTGGCAATCCACCATCCCGCAGCAGTAAGAGAGCTGCGCCCACAATGCTGCTGTTGTGCGGCTTGCTTCTTCACCTCCTGCAAGCTGCCGGCTCTCCGTCTAGCGAAAGCGAAAGAGCCGCTTCTTCGCGCACGGCTGCTTGTGCCGGTGGCGGTGCGCTCCGGAGCGCTGCTTCGGGCGAAAGACGCCGGCCAGCGGCACTTCGCTCCGGATAGCCCCGTACCTCCGTCTTCTGCCTCTCTCGTCGTCTGCATCCAAGCCAAAAGCTTCTCCATGACTTCTCGCCGAGAGAGAAAGTGTGCCAGCACTGCAAACATCTTCCTATCTTGCTTGACGAGTTCACCCAGTTCTTTGCATCTCGCAGAGCAAAGAGACCCGCAAGAGTTTCCACGGAGTGGTGCAGGAGCACTAGCAAGATGCATTGCAAAGTTGTCCAAGAACTTCTTCCATTCGCATGCTAACGTGATTTTCAAAGGCATACGAGTGGCAATCCACCATCCCGCAGCAGTAAGAGAGCTGCGCCCACAATGCTGCTGTTGTGCGGCTTGCTTCTTCACCTCCTGCAAGCTGCCGGCTCTCCGTCTAGCGAAAGCGAAAGAGCCGCTACTTCGCGCACTGCTGCTTGTGCCGGTGGCGGTGCGCTCCGGAGCGCTGCTTCGGGCGAAAGACGCCGGCCAGCGGCACTTCGCTCCGGATAGCCCCGTACCTCCGTCTTCTGCCTCTCTCGTCGTCTGCATCCTAGCCTAAAGCTTCTCCCTGACTTCTCGCCGAGAGAGAAAGTGTGCTAGCTCTGCAAACATCTTCCGATCTTGCTTGACGAGTTCACCCAGTTCTTTGCATCTCGCAGCGCAAAGAGACCCGCAAGAGTTTCCACGGAGCGTTGCAGGAGCACTAGCAAGATGCATTGCAAAGTTGTCCAAAAACTTCTTCCATTCGCATGCTAACGTGATTTTCAAAGGCATACGAGTGGCAATCCACCATCCCGCAGCAGTTCGAGAGCTGCGCCCACAATCCTGCTGTTGTGCGGCTTGCTTCTTCACCTCCTGCAAGCTGCCGGCTCTCCGTCTAGCGAAGGCGAAAGAGCCGCTACTTCGCGCACTGCTGCTTGTGCCGGTGGCGGTGCGCTCCGGAGCGCTGCTTCGGGCGAAAGACGCCGGCCAGCGGCACTTCGCTCCGGACAGCCCCGTACCTCCGTCTTCTGCTTCTCTCGTCGTCTGCATCCTAGCCAAAAGCTTCTCCATGACTTCTCGCCGAGAGAGAAAGTGTGCCAGCTCTGCAAACATCTTCCGATCTTGCTTGACGAGTTCACCCAGTTCTTTGCATCTCGCAGCGCAAAGAGACCCGCAAGAGTTTCCACGGAGCGTTGCAGGAGCACTAGCAAGATGCATTGCAAAGTTGCCAAAAAACTTCTTCCATTCGCATGCTAACGTGATTTTCATAGGCATACGAATGGCAACCCACCATCCCGCAGCAGTTCGAGAGCTGCGTACACAAGGCTGCTGTTGTGCGGCTTGCTTCTTCACCTCCTGCAAGCTGCCGGCTCTCCGTCTAGCGAAAGCGAAAGAGCCGCTACTTCGCGCACTGCTGCTTGTGCCGGTGGCGGTGCGCTCCGGAGCGCTGCTTCGGGCGAAAGACGCCGGCCAGCGGCACTTCGCTCCGGACAGCTCCGCACCTCCGGCTTCTGCCTCTCTCGTCGTCTGCATCCTAGCCAAAAGCTTCTCCATGACTTCTCGCCGAGAGAGAAAGTGTGCCAGCACTGCAAACATCTTCCGATCTTGCTTGACGAGTTCACCCAGTTCTTTGCATCTCGCAGCTCAAAGAGACCCGCAAGAGTTTCCACGGAGCGTTGCAGGAGCACTAGCAAGATGCATTGCAAAGTTGTCCAAAAACTTCTTCCATTCGCATGCTAACGTGATTTTCAAAGGCATACGAGTGGCAATCCACCATCCCGCAGCAGTTCGAGAGCTGCGCCCACAATGCTGCTGTTGTGCGGCTTGCTTCTTCACCTCCTGCAAGCTGCCGGCTCTCCGTCTAGCGAAGGCGAAAGAGCCGCTTCTTCGCGCACTGCTGCTTGTGATGGTCTCGGTGCGCCCCCGTGTGGTGCTTCGGGCGAAAGACGCCGACCAGCGGCACTTCGCTCCGGACAGCCCCGTACCTCCGTCTTCTGCCTCTCTCGTCGTCTGCATCCCAGCCAAAAGCTTCTCCATGACTTTTCGCCGACAGAAATTGGGTGCCAGCACAGCAAACGTCTCCCAGTCTTGGCCCTGATTTTTGTCGTGGCTGCGCATTGTTGAAGCATTTATCTTTTTAATAAAGCGGCGAATTTATTTCGAGATGGCTATGATCTCTTCATACTTATCCTTGTGCGGTCAAGACACAGCAACAATACATTCTTGAGAAAGGAAAACATCTCGAGAGATATTCCAGTCCATCGGTGTGGCGCAGCTGCTGAAAAAGGGCAAAGCTGAAGAACCTTGCTCATCTTAATTTCTGTGCATCTCGCAGCATGCGAAGCATGAGGCAGCCGAGCACCGCGCTTTTGTGCGCTCTTAATGGAATTGCAAAAAATCCCACAGCTTTTCATCCACAAGCACAGTCAGCTGCATTCGCTTTTGCTTCTTGAAAAACTCACCGCTCTCCTTATATCGGTGTAGATCTTGATCTCTGGTTCCTGGGACTTTACCCAAGTGTTTGCTGTTTTGTACTTTCTTCTTTGGCAGTCAGGAACTTGTATATATAATCTGGTAGATGTTTCTTGGAAAACATTTCCTGTCTAAAAATGATACATAGCTGCAATTTACCCGACTGTATATAACTACTCTTTTACTGTATAAAAAAGTGTATTAGAATGATACACCACCTGAATTTCAATGATTGAAAAAAGCGTCTTACTTCTTTTTCCTATTCTCTGTATTTCCTTCTCTTTGTTATGTTTCTTTGGCTATTATGTGCGTGCCCAATGGTTTTTCTGTTCCTGTTGTGGGACAGCAAATGTTCAGGCTCTTCTAATTTTGTCACTAATTAAATAATCCATCTTCCCCGCCGGAAAGATGCAGGATGTGTCTCATTTTCACTGCTCCTGTTTTGTTTCCTTATTCTTTTGAATGGCTCCCTGTCTTCCTACTCACACTCTGAGTAACGAATTTCTAATTTTCTTTCCTATCTGCCTTTATCAATTTTTCTCTGACTTGGATGCTATTGAATTAAGCCATGCCAAGTTGAAGAATTGCATCAAGAAGAGTGCTCAATGAAAAAAAAAACATTTAGTTTTGGGGTTCTATCACAGAAGAGTTCAAAGACTCTTCCCATGTGAAGAATATCTGATGAATATCTTAAAAACTATCATCTCTGTGTAAGTATTTTGCATCCAGTTCTTGCTCTAGTCCTTGCTTTGGCAAATTTGACACAAGTGAGGCATTGTGTGTTTTGCAGCTTCTAGGGAGATGGTTCCAGGTCTTGAGAAAGTCGTGGGCTTTGTCTCATCTTTAGACATCTGAAAATCACCTAGGCATCCCAAAGACTCATTAGAAATACAAATACCTGCAGGGAACCGGAGGTGAGCTTCATCTTACCATGTGTCTTGAACAGGGTGTTCTATGTGTGAAAGAGATTCTAGTCAGAATTCTGCTCAGTACAGTCCATCAAGTTGAGAGAATTGATCATTTTAATCTGGGCTTTATATCCACAGAGGCTGAAGGTGTCTCCATGCTCCAGTGCCTATCAGTCTTCTCAAATATTTCAATCCATGAGTTGAATTCTAGAAGCAAAAACTTTTCTCCAGGTGACCTTTACCAAGAGACTCAATGTTAGGTGGAATCAAACAACTCCTTTTTTATCCATTTTATCGAAAGTGATCTTAAAGATTCAATCCATATGCTTAGGTGAGAGAAATCCTACCATTGGCAGATGGCATGTATTGGCCAGTATTGACAGCAGAAAGAAGCAAAAAAGCATGCCAAAAAATGCTGAATGCAGTAAGCAGACCATCAAGCAAACCGGTGGAAAAATAGTTGCTTTGTATGTAAGATGAATCGGAGAGATACATATGGAGTTCTTCATGATGTTTTTCATTGACATTTAAACTAGGAAAGAGGTTAAAACTATGATGGAAGGGATTAATTGCTTGATGTTAGAGGATTTCTTTAGAGAGACATAACAAGTGAATACATGTTTAACCAGTTATCGGCTTCCCATCAGCAATGGGTGCACTTTAATTGCCTTTAAAAGCTGTAATGAAATACTTTTAAAAGCAATTTTTTCCCCTTATTTTTGCAAGAGCTTTTTTCTGTTATTTTTGAAAAATAGGAAAAATTTCCAGTAAAGGATCAACGGGCTGCTCTGTCATTTAATATTAGAAAACACTTATGGTATACTTTCTAGAAGAAAAAGTACCTAAAAAAAGGAGTATTCCCATTATGCTTGTAAAACGATCTTCCAACCATAAGAAAATCAAAAATTATACTATTTCAAGGATCTCACACTCCTAGAACACATTCATTTACCACACTCATAATTTATCAAACACAGCTTGTAATTAGACCTCTAAGAGTCAAACAGAGCGTTGTATCCACAGGCACTGTGAGAGCAGCCTGAGGTGGCACAGGTGGCAGGTTGTACCTGAGCTAGATCTTGATCAATGCGGCATTACAGCAGCCAACCGGGGCCTGCACGCAAGGCCCATCCAAAAAATGTGGTGAGCTTTTTCCCAGGGAAACCAAACTCACCACCTCACCTTCCTGGTCTCAGGCCCCAAATGGCCACAAAAGTACTGTGCGGGCAACAGCCCAGGAAAAAAAACTCAACACCTCACCGTCTAGGTCTCAGTTTGCAGAGCTCTGTGGGCACTGTGCAAGCACCCAACGTTGGCACAGCTATCAGCCTTTAATTGGATGGCATCCTGATTAATACAGAAATCGAGCAGGCACCAAGCATCAACGTGCTTAGGGACACCTAGGTATTGTGCATTATACTGCCCAAGGAGAAAAAAACCCACCACCCCAAGGTCTTAGTCTCAGTTTGCAGAGTTCCGTGGGCACTCTCAAAGCAGCCAGAGCTAGCACAGGTGGCAGCTTGTCCCTGAGAGGCATCTTGATATTTGTGGATATCCAGGAGGCAACAGGCCCCTTAGGGCCGAGGGCCTACCTGGTACTGACAAAGGCTTCTTCCCAGAAAAACAAAGCTCACCATCCCACGTTGCTGGTCTCAGTTTGTAGAGCTCCATGGGCACTCTCAAAGCAGCCCGAGTTGGCACAGGTGGCAGCTTGACCCGGGACGGCACCGTGATATTCGGGCAAATCCAGCGGGGAGCCGGCCGCTAAGGGTGGAGGGCCGACCTAGTACAGAGATAGTCTTCTACCCAGCAAAACAAGACACACTACCCGACGTTCCAGGCCACAGTTTGAAGAGCTCCATGGGCACTCTCAAAGCAGCCCGAGTTGGCACAGGTGGCAGCTTGTCCCTGGGCGGCATCTTGTTATTCGGGGAAATCCAGCCTGCAACCGGACCCATAGGGCCGAAGGCCTACCTGGTACTGACAAAGGCTTCTGCCGGGAAAACAAAACTCAGAACCCCACGGTCCCGGTCTCAGTTTGCAGAGCT
>NW_024037432.1:0-34425 GCF_015832195.1 Motacilla alba alba
AAAGAAAGGCTTCCAAAGCCTCTGCAAAGGAGATAGGATCAAATGAAATGCAACTGGAAAAAACCGGCAAAATCCCAGGAAATTGGCCCATGGAGTGCCTCCCCGAAAATGGTCTGGGAGGAAATGAGGTGCAGTGCAAAGGACCAAACCATGCCAAAACTGAGCTCACAGCTCTTGCAACAGCAGGGAAAAATCAAGGAGCAAGACACAACTTTGAGGGGAAGATATCAGAGACAAGGCACGGATACCGAAAACAACAAGAAGCAAAAAAAATCCTTGCCGAAGTGAAAGCCGTCCAAAGGCATGGGATGCAATCAACTGAAGGCATATGGACCGTGGCTTTCCAAAATTGATCAGCATTGAAATCCTGGAAACCGCAAAGAAGGACTTAGAAGCGCTCTGGAATGGAGAGACCATCAAAGGAAATGGAATTGAAGGAAAAAAAATAAAATTTGGAGATTTGGTGAGTACCAGGAAATGGACCAGGACTACATGCGGTGCGGTGCAAAGGGCCAGATCATGGCAAAACTAAGCTCAAGGATGTGTCAAAATCAGGAGAAAAAATGAAAAATGAAGAGACAACTTTGATGGGAGGATGTGAGAGACAAGGCATGGATACCGAAGGGAAAAGAAAAAAAAAAGGAAAAAATGTCATCGCCTAAGCGAAAGCCATCAAAAGGCATGGGATGCCATCAAGTGCAGGGACATGGGCCAAAGATAGCCCAGTTGGTCCCCATTGAAATCGCAAGATTCCGTTTCCCTTCCCGAAAGGAAATGAAACGGAATCTTGCGAACCAGAAAAGAAAGGCTTCCAAAGCCTCTGCAAAGGAGATAGGATCAAATGAAATGCAACTGGAAAAAACCGGCAAAATCCCAGGAAATTGGCCCATGGAGTGCCTCCCCGAAAATGGTCTGGGAGGAAATGAGGTGCAGTGCAAAGGACCAAACCATGCCAAAACTGAGCTCACAGCTCTTGCAACAGCAGGGAAAAATCAAGGAGCAAGACACAACTTTGAGGGGAAGATATCAGAGACAAGGCACGGATACCGAAAACAACAAGAAGCAAAAAAATCCTTGCCGAAGTGAAAGCCGTCCAAAGGCATGGATGCAATCAACTGAAGGCATATGGACCGTGGCTTTCCAAAATTGATCAGCATTGGAATCCTGGAAACCGCAAAGAAGGACTTAGAAGCGCTCTGGAATGGAGAGACCATCAAAGGAAATGGAATTGAAGGAAAAAAAATAAAATTTGGGAGATTTGGTGAGTACCAGGAAATGGACCAGGACTACATGCGGTGCGGTGCAAAGGGCCAGATCATGGCAAAACTAAGCTCAAGGATGTGTCAAAATCAGGAGAAAAAATGAAAACTGAAGAGACAACTTTGATGGGAGATGTGAGAGACAAGGCATGGATACCGAAGGGAAAAGAAAAAAAAAGGAAAAAATGTCATCGCCTAAGCGAAAGCCATCAAAAGGCATGGGATGCCATCAAGTGCAGGGACATGGGCCAAAGATAGCCCAGTTGGTCCCCATTGAAATCGCAAGATTCCGTTTCCCTTCCCGAAAGGAAATTTCATTTCCTTTCGGGAAGGGAAACGGAATCTTGCGAACCAGAAAAGAAAGGCTTCCAAAGCCTCTGCAAAGGAGATAGGATCAAATGAAATGCAACTGGAAAAAACCGGCAAAATCCCAGGAAATTGGCCCATGGAGTGCCTCCCCGAAAATGGTCTGGGAGGAAATGAGGTGCAGTGCAAAGGACCAAACCATGCCAAAACTGAGCTCACAGCTCTTGCAACAGCAGGGAAAAATCAAGGAGCAAGACACAACTTTGAGGGGAAGATATCAGAGACAAGGCACGGATACCGAAAACAACAAGAAGCAAAAAAATCCTTGCCGAAGTGAAAGCCGTCCAAAGGCATGGGATGCAATCAACTGAAGGCATATGGACCGTGGCTTTCCAAAATTGATCAGCATTGGAATCCTGGAAACCGCAAAGAAGGACTTAGAAGCGCTCTGGAATGGAGAGACCATCAAAGGAAATGGAATTGAAGGAAAAAAATAAAATTTGGGAGATTTGGTGAGTACCAGGAAATGGACCAGGACTACATGCGGTGCGGTGCAAAGGGCCAGATCATGGCAAAACTAAGCTCAAGGATGTGTCAAAATCAGGAGAAAAAATGAAAACTGAAGAGACAACTTTGATGGGAGGATGTGAGAGACAAGGCATGGATACCGAAGGGAAAAGAGAAAAAAAGGAAAAAATGTCATCGCCTAAGCGAAAGCCATCAAAAGGCATGGGATGCCATCAAGTGCAGGGACATGGGCCAAAGATAGCCCAGTTGGTCCCCATTGAAATCGCAAGATTCCGTTTCCCTTCCCGAAAGGAAATGAAACGGAATCTTGCGAACCAGAAAAGAAAGGCTTCCAAAGCCTCTGCAAAGGAGATAGGATCAAATGAAATGCAACTGGAAAAAACCGGCAAAATCCCAGGAAATTGGCACATGGAGTGCCTCCCCGAAAATGGTCTGGGAGGAAATGAGGTGCAGTGCAAAGGACCAAACCATGCCAAAACTGAGCTCACAGCTCTTGCAACAGCAGGGAAAAATCAAGGAGCAAGACACAACTTTGAGGGGAAGATATCAGAGACAAGGCACGGATACCGAAAACAACAAGAAGCAAAAAATCCTTGCCGAAGTGAAAGCCGTCCAAAGGCATGGGATGCAATCAACTGAAGGCATATGGACCGTGGCTTTCCAAAATTGATCAGCATTGGAATCCTGGAAACCGCAAAGAAGGACTTAGAAGCGCTCTGGAATGGAGAGACCATCAAAGGAAATGGAATTGAAGGAAAAAAAATAAAATTTGGGAGATTTGGTGAGTACCAGGAAATGGACCAGGACTACATGCGGTGCGGTGCAAAGGGCCAGATCATGGCAAAACTAAGCTCAAGGATGTGTCAAAATCAGGAGAAAAAATGAAAACTGAAGAGACAACTTTGATGGGAGGATGTGAGAGACAAGGCATGGATACCGAAGGGAAAAGAGAAAAAAGGAAAAATGTCATCGCCTAAGCGAAAGCCATCAAAAGGCATGGGATGCCATCAAGTGCAGGGACATGGGCCAAAGATAGCCCAGTTGGTCCCCATTGAAATCGCAAGATTCCGTTTCCCTCCCGAAAGGAAATGAAACGGAATCTTGCGAACCAGAAAAGAAAGGCTTCCAAAGCCTCTGCAAAGGAGATAGGATCAAATGAAATGCAACTGGAAAAAACCGGCAAAATCCCAGGAAATTGGCACATGGAGTGCCTCCCCGAAAATGGTCTGGGAGGAAATGAGGTGCAGTGCAAAGGACCAAACCATGCCAAAACTGAGCTCACAGCTCTTGCAACAGCAGGGAAAAATCAAGGAGCAAGACACAACTTTGAGGGGAAGATATCAGAGACAAGGCACGGATACCGAAAACAACAAGAAGCAAAAAAATCCTTGCCGAAGTGAAAGCCGTCCAAAGGCATGGGATGCAATCAACTGAAGGCATATGGACCGTGGCTTTCCAAAATTGATCAGCATTGGAATCCTGGAAACCGCAAAGAAGGACTTAGAAGCGCTCTGGAATGGAGAGACCATCAAAGGAAATGGAATTGAAGGAAAAAAAATAAAATTTGGGAGATTTGGTGAGTACCAGGAAATGGACCAGGACTACATGCGGTGCGGTGCAAAGGGCCAGATCATGGCAAAACTAAGCTCAAGGATGTGTCAAAATCAGGAGAAAAAATGAAAAATGAAGAGACAACTTTGATGGGAGGATGTGAGAGACAAGGCATGGATACCGAAGGGAAAAGAAAAAAAAAGGAAAAAATGTCATCGCCTAAGCGAAAGCCATCAAAAGGCATGGGATGCCATCAAGTGCAGGGACATGGGCCAAAGATAGCCCAGTTGGTCCCCATTGAAATCGCAAGATTCCGTTTCCCTTCCCGAAAGGAAATTTCATTTCCTTTCGGGAAGGGAAACGGAATCTTGCGAACCAGAAAAGAAAGGCTTCCAAAGCCTCTGCAAAGGAGATAGGATCAAATGAAATGCAACTGGAAAAAACCGGCAAAATCCCAGGAAATTGGCCCATGGAGTGCCTCCCCGAAAATGGTCTGGGAGGAAATGAGGTGCAGTGCAAAGGACCAAACCATGCCAAAACTGAGCTCACAGCTCTTGCAACAGCAGGGAAAAATCAAGGAGCAAGACACAACTTTGAGGGGAAGATATCAGAGACAAGGCACGGATACCGAAAACAACAAGAAGCAAAAAAATCCTTGCCGAAGTGAAAGCCGTCCAAAGGCATGGGATGCAATCAACTGAAGGCATATGGACCGTGGCTTTCCAAAATTGATCAGCATTGGAATCCTGGAAACCGCAAAGAAGGACTTAGAAGCGCTCTGGAATGGAGAGACCATCAAAGGAAATGGAATTGAAGGAAAAAAAAATAAAATTTGGGAGATTTGGTGAGTACCAGGAAATGGACCAGGACTACATGCGGTGCGGTGCAAAGGGCCAGATCATGGCAAAACTAAGCTCAAGGATGTGTCAAAATCAGGAGAAAAAATGAAAAATGAAGAGACAACTTTGATGGGAGGATGTGAGAGACAAGGCATGGATACCGAAGGGAAAAGAAAAAAAAAGGAAAAAATGTCATCGCCTAAGCGAAAGCCATCAAAAGGCATGGGATGCCATCAAGTGCAGGGACATGGGCCAAAGATAGCCCAGTTGGTCCCCATTGAAATCGCAAGATTCCGTTTCCCTTCCCGAAAGGAAATTTCATTTCCTTTCGGGAAGGGAAACGGAATCTTGCGAACCAGAAAAGAAAGGCTTCCAAAGCCTCTGCAAAGGAGATAGGATCAAATGAAATGCAACTGGAAAAAACCGGCAAAATCCCAGGAAATTGGCCCATGGAGTGCCTCCCCGAAAATGGTCTGGGAGGAAATGAGGTGCAGTGCAAAGGACCAAACCATGCCAAAACTGAGCTCACAGCTCTTGCAACAGCAGGGAAAAATCAAGGAGCAAGACACAACTTTGAGGGGAAGATATCAGAGACAAGGCACGGATACCGAAAACAACAAGAAGCAAAAAAATCCTTGCCGAAGTGAAAGCCGTCCAAAGGCATGGGATGCAATCAACTGAAGGCATATGGACCGTGGCTTTCCAAAATTGATCAGCATTGGAATCCTGGAAACCGCAAAGAAGGACTTAGAAGCGCTCTGGAATGGAGAGACCATCAAAGGAAATGGAATTGAAGGAAAAAAAATAAAATTTGGGAGATTTGGTGAGTACCAGGAAATGGACCAGGACTACATGCGGTGCGGTGCAAAGGGCCAGATCATGGCAAAACTAAGCTCAAGGATGTGTCAAAATCAGGAGAAAAAATGAAAAATGAAGAGACAACTTTGATGGGAGGATGTGAGAGACAAGGCATGGATACCGAAGGGAAAAGAAAAAAAAAAGGAAAAAATGTCATCGCCTAAGCGAAAGCCATCAAAAGGCATGGGATGCCATCAAGTGCAGGGACATGGGCCAAAGATAGCCCAGTTGGTCCCCATTGAAATCGCAAGATTCCGTTTCCCTTCCCGAAAGGAAATTTCATTTCCTTTCGGGAAGGGAAACGGAATCTTGCGAACCAGAAAAGAAAGGCTTCCAAAGCCTCTGCAAAGGAGATAGGATCAAATGAAATGCAACTGGAAAAAACCGGCAAAATCCCAGGAAATTGGCCCATGGAGTGCCTCCCCGAAAATGGTCTGGGAGGAAATGAGGTGCAGTGCAAAGGACCAAACCATGCCAAAACTGAGCTCACAGCTCTTGCAACAGCAGGGAAAAATCAAGGAGCAAGACACAACTTTGAGGGGAAGATATCAGAGACAAGGCACGGATACCGAAAACAACAAGAAGCAAAAAAATCCTTGCCGAAGTGAAAGCCGTCCAAAGGCATGGGATGCAATCAACTGAAGGCATATGGACCGTGGCTTTCCAAAATTGATCAGCATTGGAATCCTGGAAACCGCAAAGAAGGACTTAGAAGCGCTCTGGAATGGAGAGACCATCAAAGGAAATGGAATTGAAGGAAAAAAAATAAAATTTGGGAGATTTGGTGAGTACCAGGAAATGGACCAGGACTACATGCGGTGCGGTGCAAAGGGCCAGATCATGGCAAAACTAAGCTCAAGGATGTGTCAAAATCAGGAGAAAAAATGAAAAATGAAGAGACAACTTTGATGGGAGGATGTGAGAGACAAGGCATGGATACCGAAGGGAAAAGAAAAAAAAAGGAAAAAATGTCATCGCCTAAGCGAAAGCCATCAAAAGGCATGGGATGCCATCAAGTGCAGGGACATGGGCCAAAGATAGCCCAGTTGGTCCCCATTGAAATCGCAAGATTCCGTTTCCCTTCCCGAAAGGAAATTTCATTTCCTTTCGGGAAGGGAAACGGAATCTTGCGAACCAGAAAAGAAAGGCTTCCAAAGCCTCTGCAAAGGAGATAGGATCAAATGAAATGCAACTGGAAAAAACCGGCAAAATCCCAGGAAATTGGCCCATGGAGTGCCTCCCCGAAAATGGTCTGGGAGGAAATGAGGTGCAGTGCAAAGGACCAAACCATGCCAAAACTGAGCTCACAGCTCTTGCAACAGCAGGGAAAAATCAAGGAGCAAGACACAACTTTGAGGGGAAGATATCAGAGACAAGGCACGGATACCGAAAACAACAAGAAGCAAAAAAATCCTTGCCGAAGTGAAAGCCGTCCAAAGGCATGGGATGCAATCAACTGAAGGCATATGGACCGTGGCTTTCCAAAATTGATCAGCATTGGAATCCTGGAAACCGCAAAGAAGGACTTAGAAGCGCTCTGGAATGGAGAGACCATCAAAGGAAATGGAATTGAAGGAAAAAAAATAAAATTTGGGAGATTTGGTGAGTACCAGGAAATGGACCAGGACTACATGCGGTGCGGTGCAAAGGGCCAGATCATGGCAAAACTAAGCTCAAGGATGTGTCAAAATCAGGAGAAAAAATGAAAAATGAAGAGACAACTTTGATGGGAGGATGTGAGAGACAAGGCATGGATACCGAAGGGAAAAGAAAAAAAAAGGAAAAAATGTCATCGCCTAAGCGAAAGCCATCAAAAGGCATGGGATGCCATCAAGTGCAGGGACATGGGCCAAAGATAGCCCAGTTGGTCCCCATTGAAATCGCAAGATTCCGTTTCCCTTCCCGAAAGGAAATTTCATTTCCTTTCGGGGAAGGGAAACGGAATCTTGCGAACCAGAAAAGAAAGGCTTCCAAAGCCTCTGCAAAGGAGATAGGATCAAATGAAATGCAACTGGAAAAAACCGGCAAAATCCCAGGAAATTGGCCCATGGAGTGCCTCCCCGAAAATGGTCTGGGAGGAAATGAGGTGCAGTGCAAAGGACCAAACCATGCCAAAACTGAGCTCACAGCTCTTGCAACAGCAGGGAAAAATCAAGGAGCAAGACACAACTTTGAGGGGAAGATATCAGAGACAAGGCACGGATACCGAAAACAACAAGAAGCAAAAAAATCCTTGCCGAAGTGAAAGCCGTCCAAAGGCATGGGATGCAATCAACTGAAGGCATATGGACCGTGGCTTTCCAAAATTGATCAGCATTGGAATCCTGGAAACCGCAAAGAAGGACTTAGAAGCGCTCTGGAATGGAGAGACCATCAAAGGAAATGGAATTGAAGGAAAAAAAATAAAATTTGGGAGATTTGGTGAGTACCAGGAAATGGACCAGGACTACATGCGGTGCGGTGCAAAGGGCCAGATCATGGCAAAACTAAGCTCAAGGATGTGTCAAAATCAGGAGAAAAAATGAAAAATGAAGAGACAACTTTGATGGGAGGATGTGAGAGACAAGGCATGGATACCGAAGGGAAAAGAAAAAAAAAGGAAAAAATGTCATCGCCTAAGCGAAAGCCATCAAAAGGCATGGGATGCCATCAAGTGCAGGGACATGGGCCAAAGATAGCCCAGTTGGTCCCCATTGAAATCGCAAGATTCCGTTTCCCTTCCCGAAAGGAAAATGAAACGGAATCTTGCGAACCAGAAAAGAAAGGCTTCCAAAGCCTCTGCAAAGGAGATAGGATCAAATGAAATGCAACTGGAAAAAACCGGCAAAATCCCAGGAAATTGGCCCATGGAGTGCCTCCCCGAAAATGGTCTGGGAGGAAATGAGGTGCAGTGCAAAGGACCAAACCATGCCAAAACTGAGCTCACAGCTCTTGCAACAGCAGGGAAAAATCAAGGAGCAAGACACAACTTTGAGGGGAAGATATCAGAGACAAGGCACGGATACCGAAAACAACAAGAAGCAAAAAAATCCTTGCCGAAGTGAAAGCCGTCCAAAGGCATGGGATGCAATCAACTGAAGGCATATGGACCGTGGCTTTCCAAAATTGATCAGCATTGGAATCCTGGAAACCGCAAAGAAGGACTTAGAAGCGCTCTGGAATGGAGAGACCATCAAAGGAAATGGAATTGAAGGAAAAAAAATAAAATTTGGGAGATTTGGTGAGTACCAGGAAATGGACCAGGACTACATGCGGTGCGGTGCAAAGGGCCAGATCATGGCAAAACTAAGCTCAAGGATGTGTCAAAATCAGGAGAAAAAATGAAAAATGAAGAGACAACTTTGATGGGAGGATGTGAGAGACAAGGCATGGATACCGAAGGGAAAAGAAAAAAAAAGGAAAAAATGTCATCGCCTAAGCGAAAGCCATCAAAAGGCATGGGATGCCATCAAGTGCAGGGACATGGGCCAAAGATAGCCCAGTTGGTCCCCATTGAAATCGCAAGATTCCGTTTCCCTTCCCGAAAGGAAATTTCATTTCCTTTCGGGAAGGGAAACGGAATCTTGCGAACCAGAAAAGAAAGGCTTCCAAAGCCTCTGCAAAGGAGATAGGATCAAATGAAATGCAACTGGAAAAAACCGGCAAAATCCCAGGAAATTGGCCCATGGAGTGCCTCCCCGAAAATGGTCTGGGAGGAAATGAGGTGCAGTGCAAAGGACCAAACCATGCCAAAACTGAGCTCACAGCTCTTGCAACAGCAGGGAAAAATCAAGGAGCAAGACACAACTTTGAGGGGAAGATATCAGAGACAAGGCACGGATACCGAAAACAACAAGAAGCAAAAAAATCCTTGCCGAAGTGAAAGCCGTCCAAAGGCATGGGATGCAATCAACTGAAGGCATATGGACCGTGGCTTTCCAAAATTGATCAGCATTGGAATCCTGGAAACCGCAAAGAAGGACTTAGAAGCGCTCTGGAATGGAGAGACCATCAAAGGAAATGGAATTGAAGGAAAAAAAATAAAATTTGGGAGATTTGGTGAGTACCAGGAAATGGACCAGGACTACATGCGGTGCGGTGCAAAGGGCCAGATCATGGCAAAACTAAGCTCAAGGATGTGTCAAAATCAGGAGAAAAAATGAAAACTGAAGAGACAACTTTGATGGGAGGATGTGAGAGACAAGGCATGGATACCGAAGGGAAAAGAAAAAAAAAGGAAAAAATGTCATCGCCTAAGCGAAAGCCATCAAAAGGCATGGGATGCCATCAAGTGCAGGGACATGGGCCAAAGATAGCCCAGTTGGTCCCCATTGAAATCGCAAGATTCCGTTTCCCTTCCCGAAAGGAAAATTTCCTTTGAAACGGAATCTTGCGAACCAGAAAAGAAAGGCTTCCAAAGCCTCTGCAAAGGAGATAGGATCAAATGAAATGCAACTGGAAAAAACCGGCAAAATCCCAGGAAATTGGCCCATGGAGTGCCTCCCCGAAAATGGTCTGGGAGGAAATGAGGTGCAGTGCAAAGGACCAAACCATGCCAAAACTGAGCTCACAGCTCTTGCAACAGCAGGGAAAAATCAAGGAGCAAGACACAACTTTGAGGGGAAGATATCAGAGACAAGGCACGGATACCGAAAACAACAAGAAGCAAAAAAATCCTTGCCGAAGTGAAAGCCGTCCAAAGGCATGGGATGCAATCAACTGAAGGCATATGGACCGTGGCTTTCCAAAATTGATCAGCATTGGAATCCTGGAAACCGCAAAGAAGGACTTAGAAGCGCTCTGGAATGGAGAGACCATCAAAGGAAATGGAATTGAAGGAAAAAAAATAAAATTTGGGAGATTTGGTGAGTACCAGGAAATGGACCAGGACTACATGCGGTGCGGTGCAAAGGGCCAGATCATGGCAAAACTAAGCTCAAGGATGTGTCAAAATCAGGAGAAAAAATGAAAACTGAAGAGACAACTTTGATGGGAGGATGTGAGAGACAAGGCATGGATACCGAAGGGAAAAGAAAAAAAAAGGAAAAAATGTCATCGCCTAAGCGAAAGCCATCAAAAGGCATGGGATGCCATCAAGTGCAGGGACATGGGCCAAAGATAGCCCAGTTGGTCCCCATTGAAATCGCAAGATTCCGTTTCATTTCCTTTCGGGAAGGGAAACGGAATCTTGCGAACCAGAAAAGAAAGGCTTCCAAAGCCTCTGCAAAGGAGATAGGATCAAATGAAATGCAACTGGAAAAAACCGGCAAAATCCCAGGAAATTGGCACATGGAGTGCCTCCCCGAAAATGGTCTGGGAGGAAATGAGGTGCAGTGCAAAGGACCAAACCATGCCAAAACTGAGCTCACAGCTCTTGCAACAGCAGGGAAAAATCAAGGAGCAAGACACAACTTTGAGGGGAAGATATCAGAGACAAGGCACGGATACCGAAAACAACAAGAAGCAAAAAAATCCTTGCCGAAGTGAAAGCCGTCCAAAGGCATGGGATGCAATCAACTGAAGGCATATGGACCGTGGCTTTCCAAAATTGATCAGCATTGGAATCCTGGAAACCGCAAAGAAGGACTTAGAAGCGCTCTGGAATGGAGAGACCATCAAAGGAAATGGAATTGAAGAAAAAAAAATAAAATTTGGGAGATTTGGTGAGTACCAGGAAATGGACCAGGACTACATGCGGTGCGGTGCAAAGGGCCAGATCATGGCAAAACTAAGCTCAAGGATGTGTCAAAATCAGGAGAAAAAATGAAAAATGAAGAGACAACTTTGATGGGAGGATGTGAGAGACAAGGCATGGATACCGAAGGGAAAAGAAAAAAAAAGGAAAAAATGTCATCGCCTAAGCGAAAGCCATCAAAAGGCATGGGATGCCATCAAGTGCAGGGACATGGGCCAAAGATAGCCCAGTTGGTCCCCATTGAAATCGCAAGATTCCGTTTCCCTTCCCGAAAGGAAATGAAACGGAATCTTGCGAACCAGAAAAGAAAGGCTTCCAAAGCCTCTGCAAAGGAGATAGGATCAAATGAAATGCAACTGGAAAAAACCGGCAAAATCCCAGGAAATTGGCCCATGGAGTGCCTCCCCGAAAATGGTCTGGGAGGAAATGAGGTGCAGTGCAAAGGACCAAACCATGCCAAAACTGAGCTCACAGCTCTTGCAACAGCAGGGAAAAATCAAGGAGCAAGACACAACTTTGAGGGGAAGATATCAGAGACAAGGCACGGATACCGAAAACAACAAGAAGCAAAAAAATCCTTGCCGAAGTGAAAGCCGTCCAAAGGCATGGGATGCAATCAACTGAAGGCATATGGACCGTGGCTTTCCAAAATTGATCAGCATTGGAATCCTGGAAACCGCAAAGAAGGACTTAGAAGCGCTCTGGAATGGAGAGACCATCAAAGGAAATGGAATTGAAGGAAAAAAAATAAAATTTGGGAGATTTGGTGAGTACCAGGAAATGGACCAGGACTACATGCGGTGCGGTGCAAAGGGCCAGATCATGGCAAAACTAAGCTCAAGGATGTGTCAAAATCAGGAGAAAAAATGAAAAATGAAGAGACAACTTTGATGGGAGGATGTGAGAGACAAGGCATGGATACCGAAGGGAAAAGAAAAAAAAAGGAAAAAATGTCATCGCCTAAGCGAAAGCCATCAAAAGGCATGGGATGCCATCAAGTGCAGGGACATGGGCCAAAGATAGCCCAGTTGGTCCCCATTGAAATCGCAAGATTCCGTTTCCCTTCCCGAAAGGAAATTTCATTTCCTTTCGGGAAGGGAAACGGAATCTTGCGAACCAGAAAAGAAAGGCTTCCAAAGCCTCTGCAAAGGAGATAGGATCAAATGAAATGCAACTGGAAAAAACCGGCAAAATCCCAGGAAATTGGCCCATGGAGTGCCTCCCCGAAAATGGTCTGGGAGGAAATGAGGTGCAGTGCAAAGGACCAAACCATGCCAAAACTGAGCTCACAGCTCTTGCAACAGCAGGGAAAAATCAAGGAGCAAGACACAACTTTGAGGGGAAGATATCAGAGACAAGGCACGGATACCGAAAACAACAAGAAGCAAAAAAATCCTTGCCGAAGTGAAAGCCGTCCAAAGGCATGGGATGCAATCAACTGAAGGCATATGGACCGTGGCTTTCCAAAATTGATCAGCATTGGAATCCTGGAAACCGCAAAGAAGGACTTAGAAGCGCTCTGGAATGGAGAGACCATCAAAGGAAATGGAATTGAAGGAAAAAAAATAAAATTTGGGAGATTTGGTGAGTACCAGGAAATGGACCAGGACTACATGCGGTGCGGTGCAAAGGGCCAGATCATGGCAAAACTAAGCTCAAGGATGTGTCAAAATCAGGAGAAAAAATGAAAAATGAAGAGACAACTTTGATGGGAGGATGTGAGAGACAAGGCATGGATACCGAAGGGAAAAGAAAAAAAAAGGAAAAAATGTCATCGCCTAAGCGAAAGCCATCAAAAGGCATGGGATGCCATCAAGTGCAGGGACATGGGCCAAAGATAGCCCAGTTGGTCCCCATTGAAATCGCAAGATTCCGTTTCCCTTCCCGAAAGGAAATTTCATTTCCTTTCGGGAAGGGAAACGGAATCTTGCGAACCAGAAAAGAAAGGCTTCCAAAGCCTCTGCAAAGGAGATAGGATCAAATGAAATGCAACTGGAAAAAACCGGCAAAATCCCAGGAAATTGGCCCATGGAGTGCCTCCCCGAAAATGGTCTGGGAGGAAATGAGGTGCAGTGCAAAGGACCAAACCATGCCAAAACTGAGCTCACAGCTCTTGCAACAGCAGGGAAAAATCAAGGAGCAAGACACAACTTTGAGGGGAAGATATCAGAGACAAGGCACGGATACCGAAAACAACAAGAAGCAAAAAAATCCTTGCCGAAGTGAAAGCCGTCCAAAGGCATGGGATGCAATCAACTGAAGGCATATGGACCGTGGCTTTCCAAAATTGATCAGCATTGGAATCCTGGAAACCGCAAAGAAGGACTTAGAAGCGCTCTGGAATGGAGAGACCATCAAAGGAAATGGAATTGAAGGAAAAAAAATAAAATTTGGGAGATTTGGTGAGTACCAGGAAATGGACCAGGACTACATGCGGTGCGGTGCAAAGGGCCAGATCATGGCAAAACTAAGCTCAAGGATGTGTCAAAATCAGGAGAAAAAATGAAAAATGAAGAGACAACTTTGATGGGAGGATGTGAGAGACAAGGCATGGATACCGAAGGGAAAAGAAAAAAAAAGGAAAAAATGTCATCGCCTAAGCGAAAGCCATCAAAAGGCATGGGATGCCATCAAGTGCAGGGACATGGGCCAAAGATAGCCCAGTTGGTCCCCATTGAAATCGCAAGATTCCGTTTCCCTTCCCGAAAGGAAATTTCATTTCCTTTCGGGAAGGGAAACGGAATCTTGCGAACCAGAAAAGAAAGGCTTCCAAAGCCTCTGCAAAGGAGATAGGATCAAATGAAATGCAACTGGAAAAAACCGGCAAAATCCCAGGAAATTGGCCCATGGAGTGCCTCCCCGAAAATGGTCTGGGAGGAAATGAGGTGCAGTGCAAAGGACCAAACCATGCCAAAACTGAGCTCACAGCTCTTGCAACAGCAGGGAAAAATCAAGGAGCAAGACACAACTTTGAGGGGAAGATATCAGAGACAAGGCACGGATACCGAAAACAACAAGAAGCAAAAAAATCCTTGCCGAAGTGAAAGCCGTCCAAAGGCATGGGATGCAATCAACTGAAGGCATATGGACCGTGGCTTTCCAAAATTGATCAGCATTGGAATCCTGGAAACCGCAAAGAAGGACTTAGAAGCGCTCTGGAATGGAGAGACCATCAAAGGAAATGGAATTGAAGGAAAAAAAATAAAATTTGGGAGATTTGGTGAGTACCAGGAAATGGACCAGGACTACATGCGGTGCGGTGCAAAGGGCCAGATCATGGCAAAACTAAGCTCAAGGATGTGTCAAAATCAGGAGAAAAAATGAAAAATGAAGAGACAACTTTGATGGGAGGATGTGAGAGACAAGGCATGGATACCGAAGGGAAAAGAAAAAAAAAGGAAAAAATGTCATCGCCTAAGCGAAAGCCATCAAAAGGCATGGGATGCCATCAAGTGCAGGGACATGGGCCAAAGATAGCCCAGTTGGTCCCCATTGAAATCGCAAGATTCCGTTTCCCTTCCCGAAAGGAAATTTCATTTCCTTTCGGGAAGGGAAACGGAATCTTGCGAACCAGAAAAGAAAGGCTTCCAAAGCCTCTGCAAAGGAGATAGGATCAAATGAAATGCAACTGGAAAAAACCGGCAAAATCCCAGGAAATTGGCCCATGGAGTGCCTCCCCGAAAATGGTCTGGGAGGAAATGAGGTGCAGTGCAAAGGACCAAACCATGCCAAAACTGAGCTCACAGCTCTTGCAACAGCAGGGAAAAATCAAGGAGCAAGACACAACTTTGAGGGGAAGATATCAGAGACAAGGCACGGATACCGAAAACAACAAGAAGCAAAAAAATCCTTGCCGAAGTGAAAGCCGTCCAAAGGCATGGGATGCAATCAACTGAAGGCATATGGACCGTGGCTTTCCAAAATTGATCAGCATTGGAATCCTGGAAACCGCAAAGAAGGACTTAGAAGCGCTCTGGAATGGAGAGACCATCAAAGGAAATGGAATTGAAGGAAAAAAAATAAAATTTGGGAGATTTGGTGAGTACCAGGAAATGGACCAGGACTACATGCGGTGCGGTGCAAAGGGCCAGATCATGGCAAAACTAAGCTCAAGGATGTGTCAAAATCAGGAGAAAAAATGAAAAATGAAGAGACAACTTTGATGGGAGGATGTGAGAGACAAGGCATGGATACCGAAGGGAAAAGAAAAAAAAAGGAAAAAATGTCATCGCCTAAGCGAAAGCCATCAAAAGGCATGGGATGCCATCAAGTGCAGGGACATGGGCCAAAGATAGCCCAGTTGGTCCCCATTGAAATCGCAAGATTCCGTTTCCCTTCCCGAAAGGAAATTTCATTTCCTTTCGGGAAGGGAAACGGAATCTTGCGAACCAGAAAAGAAAGGCTTCCAAAGCCTCTGCAAAGGAGATAGGATCAAATGAAATGCAACTGGAAAAAACCGGCAAAATCCCAGGAAATTGGCCCATGGAGTGCCTCCCCGAAAATGGTCTGGGAGGAAATGAGGTGCAGTGCAAAGGACCAAACCATGCCAAAACTGAGCTCACAGCTCTTGCAACAGCAGGGAAAAATCAAGGAGCAAGACACAACTTTGAGGGGAAGATATCAGAGACAAGGCACGGATACCGAAAACAACAAGAAGCAAAAAAATCCTTGCCGAAGTGAAAGCCGTCCAAAGGCATGGGATGCAATCAACTGAAGGCATATGGACCGTGGCTTTCCAAAATTGATCAGCATTGGAATCCTGGAAACCGCAAAGAAGGACTTAGAAGCGCTCTGGAATGGAGAGACCATCAAAGGAAATGGAATTGAAGGAAAAAAAATAAAATTTGGGAGATTTGGTGAGTACCAGGAAATGGACCAGGACTACATGCGGTGCGGTGCAAAGGGCCAGATCATGGCAAAACTAAGCTCAAGGATGTGTCAAAATCAGGAGAAAAAATGAAAAATGAAGAGACAACTTTGATGGGAGGATGTGAGAGACAAGGCATGGATACCGAAGGGAAAAGAAAAAAAAAGGAAAAAATGTCATCGCCTAAGCGAAAGCCATCAAAAGGCATGGGATGCCATCAAGTGCAGGGACATGGGCCAAAGATAGCCCAGTTGGTCCCCATTGAAATGAAATTTCCTTTCGGGAAGGGAAACGGAATCTTGCGAACCAGAAAAGAAAGGCTTCCAAAGCCTCTGCAAAGGAGATAGGATCAAATGAAATGCAACTGGAAAAAACCGGCAAAATCCCAGGAAATTGGCACATGGAGTGCCTCCCCGAAAATGGTCTGGGAGGAAATGAGGTGCAGTGCAAAGGACCAAACCATGCCAAAACTGAGCTCACAGCTCTTGCAACAGCAGGGAAAAATCAAGGAGCAAGACACAACTTTGAGGGGAAGATATCAGAGACAAGGCACGGATACCGAAAACAACAAGAAGCAAAAAAATCCTTGCCGAAGTGAAAGCCGTCCAAAGGCATGGGATGCAATCAACTGAAGGCATATGGACCGTGGCTTTCCAAAATTGATCAGCATTGGAATCCTGGAAACCGCAAAGAAGGACTTAGAAGCGCTCTGGAATGGAGAGACCATCAAAGGAAATGGAATTGAAGGAAAAAAAATAAAATTTGGGAGATTTGGTGAGTACCAGGAAATGGACCAGGACTACATGCGGTGCGGTGCAAAGGGCCAGATCATGGCAAAACTAAGCTCAAGGATGTGTCAAAATCAGGAGAAAAAATGAAAAATGAAGAGACAACTTTGATGGGAGGATGTGAGAGACAAGGCATGGATACCGAAGGGAAAAGAAAAAAAAAGGAAAAAATGTCATCGCCTAAGCGAAAGCCATCAAAAGGCATGGGATGCCATCAAGTGCAGGGACATGGGCCAAAGATAGCCCAGTTGGTCCCCATTGAAATCGCAAGATTCCGTTTCCCTTCCCGAAAGGAAATTTCATTTCCTTTCGGGAAGGGAAACGGAATCTTGCGAACCAGAAAAGAAAGGCTTCCAAAGCCTCTGCAAAGGAGATAGGATCAAATGAAATGCAACTGGAAAAAACCGGCAAAATCCCAGGAAATTGGCACATGGAGTGCCTCCCCGAAAATGGTCTGGGAGGAAATGAGGTGCAGTGCAAAGGACCAAACCATGCCAAAACTGAGCTCACAGCTCTTGCAACAGCAGGGAAAAATCAAGGAGCAAGACACAACTTTGAGGGGAAGATATCAGAGACAAGGCACGGATACCGAAAACAACAAGAAGCAAAAAAATCCTTGCCGAAGTGAAAGCCGTCCAAAGGCATGGGATGCAATCAACTGAAGGCATATGGACCGTGGCTTTCCAAAATTGATCAGCATTGGAATCCTGGAAACCGCAAAGAAGGACTTAGAAGCGCTCTGGAATGGAGAGACCATCAAAGGAAATGGAATTGAAGGAAAAAAAATAAAATTTGGGAGATTTGGTGAGTACCAGGAAATGGACCAGGACTACATGCGGTGCGGTGCAAAGGGCCAGATCATGGCAAAACTAAGCTCAAGGATGTGTCAAAATCAGGAGAAAAAATGAAAAATGAAGAGACAACTTTGATGGGAGGATGTGAGAGACAAGGCATGGATACCGAAGGGAAAAGAAAAAAAAAGGAAAAAATGTCATCGCCTAAGCGAAAGCCATCAAAAGGCATGGGATGCCATCAAGTGCAGGGACATGGGCCAAAGATAGCCCAGTTGGTCCCCATTGAAATCGCAAGATTCCGTTTCCCTTCCCGAAAGGAAATTTCATTTCCTTTCGGGAAGGGAAACGGAATCTTGCGAACCAGAAAAGAAAGGCTTCCAAAGCCTCTGCAAAGGAGATAGGATCAAATGAAATGCAACTGGAAAAAACCGGCAAAATCCCAGGAAATTGGCCCATGGAGTGCCTCCCCGAAAATGGTCTGGGAGGAAATGAGGTGCAGTGCAAAGGACCAAACCATGCCAAAACTGAGCTCACAGCTCTTGCAACAGCAGGGAAAAATCAAGGAGCAAGACACAACTTTGAGGGGAAGATATCAGAGACAAGGCACGGATACCGAAAACAACAAGAAGCAAAAAAATCCTTGCCGAAGTGAAAGCCGTCCAAAGGCATGGGATGCAATCAACTGAAGGCATATGGACCGTGGCTTTCCAAAATTGATCAGCATTGGAATCCTGGAAACCGCAAAGAAGGACTTAGAAGCGCTCTGGAATGGAGAGACCATCAAAGGAAATGGAATTGAAGGAAAAAAAATAAAATTTGGGAGATTTGGTGAGTACCAGGAAATGGACCAGGACTACATGCGGTGCGGTGCAAAGGGCCAGATCATGGCAAAACTAAGCTCAAGGATGTGTCAAAATCAGGAGAAAAAATGAAAAATGAAGAGACAACTTTGATGGGAGGATGTGAGAGACAAGGCATGGATACCGAAGGGAAAAGAAAAAAAAAGGAAAAAATGTCATCGCCTAAGCGAAAGCCATCAAAAGGCATGGGATGCCATCAAGTGCAGGGACATGGGCCAAAGATAGCCCAGTTGGTCCCCATTGAAATCGCAAGATTCCGTTTCCCTTCCCGAAAGGAAATTTCATTTCCTTTCGGGAAGGGAAACGGAATCTTGCGAACCAGAAAAGAAAGGCTTCCAAAGCCTCTGCAAAGGAGATAGGATCAAATGAAATGCAACTGGAAAAAACCGGCAAAATCCCAGGAAATTGGCCCATGGAGTGCCTCCCCGAAAATGGTCTGGGAGGAAATGAGGTGCAGTGCAAAGGACCAAACCATGCCAAAACTGAGCTCACAGCTCTTGCAACAGCAGGGAAAAATCAAGGAGCAAGACACAACTTTGAGGGGAAGATATCAGAGACAAGGCACGGATACCGAAAACAACAAGAAGCAAAAAAATCCTTGCCGAAGTGAAAGCCGTCCAAAGGCATGGGATGCAATCAACTGAAGGCATATGGACCGTGGCTTTCCAAAATTGATCAGCATTGGAATCCTGGAAACCGCAAAGAAGGACTTAGAAGCGCTCTGGAATGGAGAGACCATCAAAGGAAATGGAATTGAAGGAAAAAAAATAAAATTTGGGAGATTTGGTGAGTACCAGGAAATGGACCAGGACTACATGCGGTGCGGTGCAAAGGGCCAGATCATGGCAAAACTAAGCTCAAGGATGTGTCAAAATCAGGAGAAAAAATGAAAAATGAAGAGACAACTTTGATGGGAGGATGTGAGAGACAAGGCATGGATACCGAAGGGAAAAGAAAAAAAAAGGAAAAAATGTCATCGCCTAAGCGAAAGCCATCAAAAGGCATGGGATGCCATCAAGTGCAGGGACATGGGCCAAAGATAGCCCAGTTGGTCCCCATTGAAATCGCAAGATTCCGTTTCCCTTCCCGAAAGGAAATTTCATTTCCTTTCGGGAAGGGAAACGGAATCTTGCGAACCAGAAAAGAAAGGCTTCCAAAGCCTCTGCAAAGGAGATAGGATCAAATGAAATGCAACTGGAAAAAACCGGCAAAATCCCAGGAAATTGGCCCATGGAGTGCCTCCCCGAAAATG
Organism: Motacilla alba alba; assembly: GCF_015832195.1. NCBI lineage: Eukaryota > Metazoa > Chordata > Aves > Passeriformes > Motacillidae > Motacilla > Motacilla alba. The sequence goes on from NW_024037432.1 coordinate 19,577, forward strand.
GTCTGGGAGGAAATGAGGTGCAGTGCAAAGGACCAAACCATGCCAAAACTGAGCTCACAGCTCTTGCAACAGCAGGGAAAAATCAAGGAGCAAGACACAACTTTGAGGGGAAGATATCAGAGACAAGGCACGGATACCGAAAACAACAAGAAGCAAAAAAATCCTTGCCGAAGTGAAAGCCGTCCAAAGGCATGGGATGCAATCAACTGAAGGCATATGGACCGTGGCTTTCCAAAATTGATCAGCATTGGAATCCTGGAAACCGCAAAGAAGGACTTAGAAGCGCTCTGGAATGGAGAGACCATCAAAGGAAATGGAATTGAAGGAAAAAAAATAAAATTTGGGAGATTTGGTGAGTACCAGGAAATGGACCAGGACTACATGCGGTGCGGTGCAAAGGGCCAGATCATGGCAAAACTAAGCTCAAGGATGTGTCAAAATCAGGAGAAAAAATGAAAAATGAAGAGACAACTTTGATGGGAGGATGTGAGAGACAAGGCATGGATACCGAAGGGAAAAGAAAAAAAAAGGAAAAAATGTCATCGCCTAAGCGAAAGCCATCAAAAGGCATGGGATGCCATCAAGTGCAGGGACATGGGCCAAAGATAGCCCAGTTGGTCCCCATTGAAATCGCAAGATTCCGTTTCCCTTCCCGAAAGGAAATTTCATTTCCTTTCGGGAAGGGAAACGGAATCTTGCGAACCAGAAAAGAAAGGCTTCCAAAGCCTCTGCAAAGGAGATAGGATCAAATGAAATGCAACTGGAAAAAACCGGCAAAATCCCAGGAAATTGGCCCATGGAGTGCCTCCCCGAAAATGGTCTGGGAGGAAATGAGGTGCAGTGCAAAGGACCAAACCATGCCAAAACTGAGCTCACAGCTCTTGCAACAGCAGGGAAAAATCAAGGAGCAAGACACAACTTTGAGGGGAAGATATCAGAGACAAGGCACGGATACCGAAAACAACAAGAAGCAAAAAAATCCTTGCCGAAGTGAAAGCCGTCCAAAGGCATGGGATGCAATCAACTGAAGGCATATGGACCGTGGCTTTCCAAAATTGATCAGCATTGGAATCCTGGAAACCGCAAAGAAGGACTTAGAAGCGCTCTGGAATGGAGAGACCATCAAAGGAAATGGAATTGAAGGAAAAAAAATAAAATTTGGGAGATTTGGTGAGTACCAGGAAATGGACCAGGACTACATGCGGTGCGGTGCAAAGGGCCAGATCATGGCAAAACTAAGCTCAAGGATGTGTCAAAATCAGGAGAAAAAATGAAAAATGAAGAGACAACTTTGATGGGAGGATGTGAGAGACAAGGCATGGATACCGAAGGGAAAAGAAAAAAAAAGGAAAAAATGTCATCGCCTAAGCGAAAGCCATCAAAAGGCATGGGATGCCATCAAGTGCAGGGACATGGGCCAAAGATAGCCCAGTTGGTCCCCATTGAAATCGCAAGATTCCGTTTCCCTTCCCGAAAGGAAATTTCATTTCCTTTCGGGAAGGGAAACGGAATCTTGCGAACCAGAAAAGAAAGGCTTCCAAAGCCTCTGCAAAGGAGATAGGATCAAATGAAATGCAACTGGAAAAAACCGGCAAAATCCCAGGAAATTGGCCCATGGAGTGCCTCCCCGAAAATGGTCTGGGAGGAAATGAGGTGCAGTGCAAAGGACCAAACCATGCCAAAACTGAGCTCACAGCTCTTGCAACAGCAGGGAAAAATCAAGGAGCAAGACACAACTTTGAGGGGAAGATATCAGAGACAAGGCACGGATACCGAAAACAACAAGAAGCAAAAAAATCCTTGCCGAAGTGAAAGCCGTCCAAAGGCATGGGATGCAATCAACTGAAGGCATATGGACCGTGGCTTTCCAAAATTGATCAGCATTGGAATCCTGGAAACCGCAAAGAAGGACTTAGAAGCGCTCTGGAATGGAGAGACCATCAAAGGAAATGGAATTGAAGGAAAAAAAATAAAATTTGGGAGATTTGGTGAGTACCAGGAAATGGACCAGGACTACATGCGGTGCGGTGCAAAGGGCCAGATCATGGCAAAACTAAGCTCAAGGATGTGTCAAAATCAGGAGAAAAAATGAAAAATGAAGAGACAACTTTGATGGGAGGATGTGAGAGACAAGGCATGGATACCGAAGGGAAAAGAAAAAAAAAGGAAAAAATGTCATCGCCTAAGCGAAAGCCATCAAAAGGCATGGGATGCCATCAAGTGCAGGGACATGGGCCAAAGATAGCCCAGTTGGTCCCCATTGAAATCGCAAGATTCCGTTTCCCTTCCCGAAAGGAAATTTCATTTCCTTTCGGGAAGGGAAACGGAATCTTGCGAACCAGAAAAGAAAGGCTTCCAAAGCCTCTGCAAAGGAGATAGGATCAAATGAAATGCAACTGGAAAAAACCGGCAAAATCCCAGGAAATTGGCCCATGGAGTGCCTCCCCGAAAATGGTCTGGGAGGAAATGAGGTGCAGTGCAAAGGACCAAACCATGCCAAAACTGAGCTCACAGCTCTTGCAACAGCAGGGAAAAATCAAGGAGCAAGACACAACTTTGAGGGGAAGATATCAGAGACAAGGCACGGATACCGAAAACAACAAGAAGCAAAAAAATCCTTGCCGAAGTGAAAGCCGTCCAAAGGCATGGGATGCAATCAACTGAAGGCATATGGACCGTGGCTTTCCAAAATTGATCAGCATTGGAATCCTGGAAACCGCAAAGAAGGACTTAGAAGCGCTCTGGAATGGAGAGACCATCAAAGGAAATGGAATTGAAGGAAAAAAAATAAAATTTGGGAGATTTGGTGAGTACCAGGAAATGGACCAGGACTACATGCGGTGCGGTGCAAAGGGCCAGATCATGGCAAAACTAAGCTCAAGGATGTGTCAAAATCAGGAGAAAAAATGAAAAATGAAGAGACAACTTTGATGGGAGGATGTGAGAGACAAGGCATGGATACCGAAGGGAAAAGAAAAAAAAAGGAAAAAATGTCATCGCCTAAGCGAAAGCCATCAAAAGGCATGGGATGCCATCAAGTGCAGGGACATGGGCCAAAGATAGCCCAGTTGGTCCCCATTGAAATCGCAAGATTCCGTTTCCCTTCCCGAAAGGAAATTTCATTTCCTTTCGGGAAGGGAAACGGAATCTTGCGAACCAGAAAAGAAAGGCTTCCAAAGCCTCTGCAAAGGAGATAGGATCAAATGAAATGCAACTGGAAAAAACCGGCAAAATCCCAGGAAATTGGCACATGGAGTGCCTCCCCGAAAATGGTCTGGGAGGAAATGAGGTGCAGTGCAAAGGACCAAACCATGCCAAAACTGAGCTCACAGCTCTTGCAACAGCAGGGAAAAATCAAGGAGCAAGACACAACTTTGAGGGGAAGATATCAGAGACAAGGCACGGATACCGAAAACAACAAGAAGCAAAAAAATCCTTGCCGAAGTGAAAGCCGTCCAAAGGCATGGGATGCAATCAACTGAAGGCATATGGACCGTGGCTTTCCAAAATTGATCAGCATTGGAATCCTGGAAACCGCAAAGAAGGACTTAGAAGCGCTCTGGAATGGAGAGACCATCAAAGGAAATGGAATTGAAGGAAAAAAAATAAAATTTGGGAGATTTGGTGAGTACCAGGAAATGGACCAGGACTACATGCGGTGCGGTGCAAAGGGCCAGATCATGGCAAAACTAAGCTCAAGGATGTGTCAAAATCAGGAGAAAAAATGAAAAATGAAGAGACAACTTTGATGGGAGGATGTGAGAGACAAGGCATGGATACCGAAGGGAAAAGAAAAAAAAAGGAAAAAATGTCATCGCCTAAGCGAAAGCCATCAAAAGGCATGGGATGCCATCAAGTGCAGGGACATGGGCCAAAGATAGCCCAGTTGGTCCCCATTGAAATCGCAAGATTCCGTTTCCCTTCCCGAAAGGAAATTTCATTTCCTTTCGGGAAGGGAAACGGAATCTTGCGAACCAGAAAAGAAAGGCTTCCAAAGCCTCTGCAAAGGAGATAGGATCAAATGAAATGCAACTGGAAAAAACCGGCAAAATCCCAGGAAATTGGCCCATGGAGTGCCTCCCCGAAAATGGTCTGGGAGGAAATGAGGTGCAGTGCAAAGGACCAAACCATGCCAAAACTGAGCTCACAGCTCTTGCAACAGCAGGGAAAAATCAAGGAGCAAGACACAACTTTGAGGGGAAGATATCAGAGACAAGGCACGGATACCGAAAACAACAAGAAGCAAAAAAATCCTTGCCGAAGTGAAAGCCGTCCAAAGGCATGGGATGCAATCAACTGAAGGCATATGGACCGTGGCTTTCCAAAATTGATCAGCATTGGAATCCTGGAAACCGCAAAGAAGGACTTAGAAGCGCTCTGGAATGGAGAGACCATCAAAGGAAATGGAATTGAAGGAAAAAAAATAAAATTTGGGAGATTTGGTGAGTACCAGGAAATGGACCAGGACTACATGCGGTGCGGTGCAAAGGGCCAGATCATGGCAAAACTAAGCTCAAGGATGTGTCAAAATCAGGAGAAAAAATGAAAAATGAAGAGACAACTTTGATGGGAGGATGTGAGAGACAAGGCATGGATACCGAAGGGAAAAGAAAAAAAAAGGAAAAAATGTCATCGCCTAAGCGAAAGCCATCAAAAGGCATGGGATGCCATCAAGTGCAGGGACATGGGCCAAAGATAGCCCAGTTGGTCCCCATTGAAATCGCAAGATTCCGTTTCCCTTCCCGAAAGGAAATTTCATTTCCTTTCGGGAAGGGAAACGGAATCTTGCGAACCAGAAAAGAAAGGCTTCCAAAGCCTCTGCAAAGGAGATAGGATCAAATGAAATGCAACTGGAAAAAACCGGCAAAATCCCAGGAAATTGGCCCATGGAGTGCCTCCCCGAAAATGGTCTGGGAGGAAATGAGGTGCAGTGCAAAGGACCAAACCATGCCAAAACTGAGCTCACAGCTCTTGCAACAGCAGGGAAAAATCAAGGAGCAAGACACAACTTTGAGGGGAAGATATCAGAGACAAGGCACGGATACCGAAAACAACAAGAAGCAAAAAAATCCTTGCCGAAGTGAAAGCCGTCCAAAGGCATGGGATGCAATCAACTGAAGGCATATGGACCGTGGCTTTCCAAAATTGATCAGCATTGGAATCCTGGAAACCGCAAAGAAGGACTTAGAAGCGCTCTGGAATGGAGAGACCATCAAAGGAAATGGAATTGAAGGAAAAAAAATAAAATTTGGGAGATTTGGTGAGTACCAGGAAATGGACCAGGACTACATGCGGTGCGGTGCAAAGGGCCAGATCATGGCAAAACTAAGCTCAAGGATGTGTCAAAATCAGGAGAAAAAATGAAAACTGAAGAGACAACTTTGATGGGAGGATGTGAGAGACAAGGCATGGATACCGAAGGGAAAAGAAAAAAAAAGGAAAAAATGTCATCGCCTAAGCGAAAGCCATCAAAAGGCATGGGATGCCATCAAGTGCAGGGACATGGGCCAAAGATAGCCCAGTTGGTCCCCATTGAAATCGCAAGATTCCGTTTCCCTTCCCGAAAGGAAATTTCATTTCCTTTCGGGAAGGGAAACGGAATCTTGCGAACCAGAAAAGAAAGGCTTCCAAAGCCTCTGCAAAGGAGATAGGATCAAATGAAATGCAACTGGAAAAAACCGGCAAAATCCCAGGAAATTGGCCCATGGAGTGCCTCCCCGAAAATGGTCTGGGAGGAAATGAGGTGCAGTGCAAAGGACCAAACCATGCCAAAACTGAGCTCACAGCTCTTGCAACAGCAGGGAAAAATCAAGGAGCAAGACACAACTTTGAGGGGAAGATATCAGAGACAAGGCACGGATACCGAAAACAACAAGAAGCAAAAAAATCCTTGCCGAAGTGAAAGCCGTCCAAAGGCATGGGATGCAATCAACTGAAGGCATATGGACCGTGGCTTTCCAAAATTGATCAGCATTGGAATCCTGGAAACCGCAAAGAAGGACTTAGAAGCGCTCTGGAATGGAGAGACCATCAAAGGAAATGGAATTGAAGGAAAAAAAATAAAATTTGGGAGATTTGGTGAGTACCAGGAAATGGACCAGGACTACATGCGGTGCGGTGCAAAGGGCCAGATCATGGCAAAACTAAGCTCAAGGATGTGTCAAAATCAGGAGAAAAAATGAAAAATGAAGAGACAACTTTGATGGGAGGATGTGAGAGACAAGGCATGGATACCGAAGGGAAAAGAGAAAAAAAGGAAAAAATGTCATCGCCTAAGCGAAAGCCATCAAAAGGCATGGGATGCCATCAAGTGCAGGGACATGGGCCAAAGATAGCCCAGTTGGTCCCCATTGAAATCGCAAGATTCCGTTTCCCTTCCCGAAAGGAAATGAAACGGAATCTTGCGAACCAGAAAAGAAAGGCTTCCAAAGCCTCTGCAAAGGAGATAGGATCAAATGAAATGCAACTGGAAAAAACCGGCAAAATCCCAGGAAATTGGCCCATGGAGTGCCTCCCCGAAAATGGTCTGGGAGGAAATGAGGTGCAGTGCAAAGGACCAAACCATGCCAAAACTGAGCTCACAGCTCTTGCAACAGCAGGGAAAAATCAAGGAGCAAGACACAACTTTGAGGGGAAGATATCAGAGACAAGGCACGGATACCGAAAACAACAAGAAGCAAAAAAATCCTTGCCGAAGTGAAAGCCGTCCAAAGGCATGGGATGCAATCAACTGAAGGCATATGGACCGTGGCTTTCCAAAATTGATCAGCATTGGAATCCTGGAAACCGCAAAGAAGGACTTAGAAGCGCTCTGGAATGGAGAGACCATCAAAGGAAATGGAATTGAAGGAAAAAAAATAAAATTTGGGAGATTTGGTGAGTACCAGGAAATGGACCAGGACTACATGTGGTGCGGTGCAAAGGGCCAGATCATGGCAAAACTAAGCTCAAGGATGTGTCAAAATCAGGAGAAAAAATGAAAAATGAAGAGACAACTTTGATGGGAGGATGTGAGAGACAAGGCATGGATACCGAAGGGAAAAGAAAAAAAAAGGAAAAAATGTCATCGCCTAAGCGAAAGCCATCAAAAGGCATGGGATGCCATCAAGTGCAGGGACATGGGCCAAAGATAGCCCAGTTGGTCCCCATTGAAATCGCAAGATTCCGTTTCCCTTCCCGAAAGGAAATGAAACGGAATCTTGCGAACCAGAAAAGAAAGGCTTCCAAAGCCTCTGCAAAGGAGATAGGATCAAATGAAATGCAACTGGAAAAAACCGGCAAAATCCCAGGAAATTGGCCCATGGAGTGCCTCCCCGAAAATGGTCTGGGAGGAAATGAGGTGCAGTGCAAAGGACCAAACCATGCCAAAACTGAGCTCACAGCTCTTGCAACAGCAGGGAAAAATCAAGGAGCAAGACACAACTTTGAGGGGAAGATATCAGAGACAAGGCACGGATACCGAAAACAACAAGAAGCAAAAAAATCCTTGCCGAAGTGAAAGCCGTCCAAAGGCATGGGATGCAATCAACTGAAGGCATATGGACCGTGGCTTTCCAAAATTGATCAGCATTGGAATCCTGGAAACCGCAAAGAAGGACTTAGAAGCGCTCTGGAATGGAGAGACCATCAAAGGAAATGGAATTGAAGGAAAAAAAATAAAATTTGGGAGATTTGGTGAGTACCAGGAAATGGACCAGGACTACATGCGGTGCGGTGCAAAGGGCCAGATCATGGCAAAACTAAGCTCAAGGATGTGTCAAAATCAGGAGAAAAAATGAAAAATGAAGAGACAACTTTGATGGGAGGATGTGAGAGACAAGGCATGGATACCGAAGGGAAAAGAAAAAAAAAGGAAAAAATGTCATCGCCTAAGCGAAAGCCATCAAAAGGCATGGGATGCCATCAAGTGCAGGGACATGGGCCAAAGATAGCCCAGTTGGTCCCCATTGAAATCGCAAGATTCCGTTTCCCTTCCCGAAAGGAAATGAAACGGAATCTTGCGAACCAGAAAAGAAAGGCTTCCAAAGCCTCTGCAAAGGAGATAGGATCAAATGAAATGCAACTGGAAAAAACCGGCAAAATCCCAGGAAATTGGCCCATGGAGTGCCTCCCCGAAAATGGTCTGGGAGGAAATGAGGTGCAGTGCAAAGGACCAAACCATGCCAAAACTGAGCTCACAGCTCTTGCAACAGCAGGGAAAAATCAAGGAGCAAGACACAACTTTGAGGGGAAGATATCAGAGACAAGGCACGGATACCGAAAACAACAAGAAGCAAAAAAATCCTTGCCGAAGTGAAAGCCGTCCAAAGGCATGGGATGCAATCAACTGAAGGCATATGGACCGTGGCTTTCCAAAATTGATCAGCATTGGAATCCTGGAAACCGCAAAGAAGGACTTAGAAGCGCTCTGGAATGGAGAGACCATCAAAGGAAATGGAATTGAAGGAAAAAAAAATAAAATTTGGGAGATTTGGTGAGTACCAGGAAATGGACCAGGACTACATGCGGTGCGGTGCAAAGGGCCAGATCATGGCAAAACTAAGCTCAAGGATGTGTCAAAATCAGGAGAAAAAATGAAAAATGAAGAGACAACTTTGATGGGAGGATGTGAGAGACAAGGCATGGATACCGAAGGGAAAAGAAAAAAAAAAGGAAAAAATGTCATCGCCTAAGCGAAAGCCATCAAAAGGCATGGGATGCCATCAAGTGCAGGGACATGGGCCAAAGATAGCCCAGTTGGTCCCCATTGAAATCGCAAGATTCCGTTTCCCTTCCCGAAAGGAAATTTCATTTCCTTTCGGGAAGGGAAACGGAATCTTGCGAACCAGAAAAGAAAGGCTTCCAAAGCCTCTGCAAAGGAGATAGGATCAAATGAAATGCAACTGGAAAAAACCGGCAAAATCCCAAAAAATTGGCCCATGGAGTGCCTCCCCGAAAATGGTCTGGGAGGAAATGAGGTGCAGTGCAAAGGACCAAACCATGCCAAAACTGAGCTCACAGCTCTTGCAACAGCAGGGAAAAATCAAGGAGCAAGACACAACTTTGAGGGGAAGATATCAGAGACAAGGCACGGATACCGAAAACAACAACAAGCAAAAAAATCCTTGCCGAAGTGAAAGCCGTCCAAAGGCATGGGATGCAATCAACTGAAGGCATATGGACCGTGGCTTTCCAAAATTGATCAGCATTGGAATCCTGGAAACCGCAAAGAAGGACTTAGAAGCGCTCTGGAATGGAGAGACCATCAAAGGAAATGGAATTGAAGGAAAAAAAATAAAATTTGGGAGATTTGGTGAGTACCAGGAAATGGACCAGGACTACATGCGGTGCGGTGCAAAGGGCCAGATCATGGCAAAACTAAGCTCAAGGATGTGTCAAAATCAGGAGAAAAAATGAAAAATGAAGAGACAACTTTGATGGGAGGATGTGAGAGACAAGGCATGGATACCGAAGGGAAAAGAAAAAAAAAGGAAAAAATGTCATCGCCTAAGCGAAAGCCATCAAAAGGCATGGGATGCCATCAAGTGCAGGGACATGGGCCAAAGATAGCCCAGTTGGTCCCCATTGAAATCGCAAGATTCCGTTTCCCTTCCCGAAAGGAAATTTCATTTCCTTTCGGGAAGGGAAACGGAATCTTGCGAACCAGAAAAGAAAGGCTTCCAAAGCCTCTGCAAAGGAGATAGGATCAAATGAAATGCAACTGGAAAAAAACGGCAAAATCCCAGGAAATTGGCCCATGGAGTGCCTCCCCGAAAATGGTCTGGGAGGAAATGAGGTGCAGTGCAAAGGACCAAACCATGCCAAAACTGAGCTCACAGCTCTTGCAACAGCAGGGAAAAATCAAGGAGCAAGACACAACTTTGAGGGGAAGATATCAGAGACAAGGCACGGATACCGAAAACAACAAGAAGCAAAAAAATCCTTGCCGAAGTGAAAGCCGTCCAAAGGCATGGGATGCAATCAACTGAAGGCATATGGACCGTGGCTTTCCAAAATTGATCAGCATTGGAATCCTGGAAACCGCAAAGAAGGACTTAGAAGCGCTCTGGAATGGAGAGACCATCAAAGGAAATGGAATTGAAGGAAAAAAAATAAAATTTGGGAGATTTGGTGAGTACCAGGAAATGGACCAGGACTACATGCGGTGCGGTGCAAAGGGCCAGATCATGGCAAAACTAAGCTCAAGGATGTGTCAAAATCAGGAGAAAAAATGAAAACTGAAGAGACAACTTTGATGGGAGGATGTGAGAGACAAGGCATGGATACCGAAGGGAAAAGAGAAAAAAAGGAAAAAATGTCATCGCCTAAGCGAAAGCCATCAAAAGGCATGGGATGCCATCAAGTGCAGGGACATGGGCCAAAGATAGCCCAGTTGGTCCCCATTGAAATCGCAAGATTCCGTTTCCCTTCCCGAAAGGAAATGAAACGGAATCTTGCGAACCAGAAAAGAAAGGCTTCCAAAGCCTCTGCAAAGGAGATAGGATCAAATGAAATGCAACTGGAAAAAACCGGCAAAATCCCAGGAAATTGGCCCATGGAGTGCCTCCCCGAAAATGGTCTGGGAGGAAATGAGGTGCAGTGCAAAGGACCAAACCATGCCAAAACTGAGCTCACAGCTCTTGCAACAGCAGGGAAAAATCAAGGAGCAAGACACAACTTTGAGGGGAAGATATCAGAGACAAGGCACGGATACCGAAAACAACAAGAAGCAAAAAAATCCTTGCCGAAGTGAAAGCCGTCCAAAGGCATGGGATGCAATCAACTGAAGGCATATGGACCGTGGCTTTCCAAAATTGATCAGCATTGGAATCCTGGAAACCGCAAAGAAGGACTTAGAAGCGCTCTGGAATGGAGAGACCATCAAAGGAAATGGAATTGAAGGAAAAAAAATAAAATTTGGGAGATTTGGTGAGTACCAGGAAATGGACCAGGACTACATGCGGTGCGGTGCAAAGGGCCAGATCATGGCAAAACTAAGCTCAAGGATGTGTCAAAATCAGGAGAAAAAATGAAAAAATGAAGAGACAACTTTGATGGGAGGATGTGAGAGACAAGGCATGGATACCGAAGGGAAAAGAAAAAAAAAGGAAAAAATGTCATCGCCTAAGCGAAAGCCATCAAAAGGCATGGGATGCCATCAAGTGCAGGGACATGGGCCAAAGATAGCCCAGTTGGCCCCCATTGAAATCGCAAGATTCCGTTTCCCTTCCCGAAAGGAAATGAAACGGAATCTTGCGAACCAGAAAAGAAAGGCTTCCAAAGCCTCTGCAAAGGAGATAGGATCAAATGAAATGCAACTGGAAAAAACCGGCAAAATCCCAGGAAATTGGCCCATGGAGTGCCTCCCCGAAAATGGTCTGGGAGGAAATGAGGTGCAGTGCAAAGGACCAAACCATGCCAAAACTGAGCTCACAGCTCTTGCAACAGCAGGGAAAAATCAAGGAGCAAGACACAACTTTGAGGGGAAGATATCAGAGACAAGGCACGGATACCGAAAACAACAAGAAGCAAAAAAATCCTTGCCGAAGTGAAAGCCGTCCAAAGGCATGGGATGCAATCAACTGAAGGCATATGGACCGTGGCTTTCCAAAATTGATCAGCATTGGAATCCTGGAAACCGCAAAGAAGGACTTAGAAGCGCTCTGGAATGGAGAGACCATCAAAGGAAATGGAATTGAAGGAAAAAAAATAAAATTTGGGAGATTTGGTGAGTACCAGGAAATGGACCAGGACTACATGCGGTGCGGTGCAAAGGGCCAGATCATGGCAAAACTAAGCTCAAGGATGTGTCAAAATCAGGAGAAAAAATGAAAACTGAAGAGACAACTTTGATGGGAGGATGTGAGAGACAAGGCATGGATACCGAAGGGAAAAGAGAAAAAAAGGAAAAAAATGTCATCGCCTAAGCGAAAGCCATCAAAAGGCATGGGATGCCATCAAGTGCAGGGACATGGGCCAAAGATAGCCCAGTTGGTCCCCATTGAAATCGCAAGATTCCGTTTCCCTTCCCGAAAGGAAATGAAACGGAATCTTGCGAACCAGAAAAGAAAGGCTTCCAAAGCCTCTGCAAAGGAGATAGGATCAAATGAAATGCAACTGGAAAAAACCGGCAAAATCCCAGGAAATTGGCCCATGGAGTGCCTCCCCGAAAATGGTCTGGGAGGAAATGAGGTGCAGTGCAAAGGACCAAACCATGCCAAAACTGAGCTCACAGCTCTTGCAACAGCAGGGAAAAATCAAGGAGCAAGACACAACTTTGAGGGGAAGATATCAGAGACAAGGCACGGATACCGAAAACAACAAGAAGCAAAAAAATCCTTGCCGAAGTGAAAGCCGTCCAAAGGCATGGGATGCAATCAACTGAAGGGCATATGGACCGTGGCTTTCCAAAATTGATCAGCATTGGAATCCTGGAAACCGCAAAGAAGGACTTAGAAGCGCTCTGGAATGGAGAGACCATCAAAGGAAATGGAATTGAAGGAAAAAAAATAAAATTTGGGAGATTTGGTGAGTACCAGGAAATGGACCAGGACTACATGTGGTGCGGTGCAAAGGGCCAGATCATGGCAAAACTAAGCTCAAGGATGTGTCAAAATCAGGAGAAAAAATGAAAAATGAAGAGACAACTTTGATGGGAGGATGTGAGAGACAAGGCATGGATACCGAAGGGAAAAGAAAAAAAAAGGAAAAAATGTCATCGCCTAAGCGAAAAGCCATCAAAAGGCATGGGATGCCATCAAGTGCAGGGACATGGGCCAAAGATAGCCCAGTTGGTCCCCATTGAAATCGCAAGATTCCGTTTCCCTTCCCGAAAGGAAATGAAACGGAATCTTGCGAACCAGAAAAGAAAGGCTTCCAAAGCCTCTGCAAAGGAGATAGGATCAAATGAAATGCAACTGGAAAAAACCGGCAAAATCCCAGGAAATTGGCCCATGGAGTGCCTCCCCGAAAATGGTCTGGGAGGAAATGAGGTGCAGTGCAAAGGACCAAACCATGCCAAAACTGAGCTCACAGCTCTTGCAACAGCAGGGAAAAATCAAGGAGCAAGACACAACTTTGAGGGGAAGATATCAGAGACAAGGCACGGATACCGAAAACAACAAGAAGCAAAAAAATCCTTGCCGAAGTGAAAGCCGTCCAAAGGCATGGGATGCAATCAACTGAAGGCATATGGACCGTGGCTTTCCAAAATTGATCAGCATTGGAATCCTGGAAACCGCAAAGAAGGACTTAGAAGCGCTCTGGAATGGAGAGACCATCAAAGGAAATGGAATTGAAGGAAAAAAAATAAAATTTGGGAGATTTGGTGAGTACCAGGAAATGGACCAGGACTACATGCGGTGCGGTGCAAAGGGCCAGATCATGGCAAAACTAAGCTCAAGGATGTGTCAAAATCAGGAGAAAAAATGAAAAATGAAGAGACAACTTTGATGGGAGGATGTGAGAGACAAGGCATGGATACCGAAGGGAAAAGAAAAAAAAAAGGAAAAAATGTCATCGCCTAAGCGAAAGCCATCAAAAGGCATGGGATGCCATCAAGTGCAGGGACATGGGCCAAAGATAGCCCAGTTGGTCCCCATTGAAATCGCAAGATTCCGTTTCCCTTCCCGAAAGGAAATGAAACGGAATCTTGCGAACCAGAAAAGAAAGGCTTCCAAAGCCTCTGCAAAGGAGATAGGATCAAATGAAATGCAACTGGAAAAAACCGGCAAAATCCCAGGAAATTGGCCCATGGAGTGCCTCCCCGAAAATGGTCTGGGAGGAAATGAGGTGCAGTGCAAAGGACCAAACCATGCCAAAACTGAGCTCACAGCTCTTGCAACAGCAGGGAAAAATCAAGGAGCAAGACACAACTTTGAGGGGAAGATATCAGAGACAAGGCACGGATACCGAAAACAACAAGAAGCAAAAAAATCCTTGCCGAAGTGAAAGCCGTCCAAAGGCATGGGATGCAATCAACTGAAGGCATATGGACCGTGGGCTTTCCAAAATTGATCAGCATTGGAATCCTGGAAACCGCAAAGAAGGACTTAGAAGCGCTCTGGAATGGAGAGACCATCAAAGGAAATGGAATTGAAGGAAAAAAAATAAAATTTGGGGAGATTTGGTGAGTACCAGGAAATGGACCAGGACTACATGCGGTGCGGTGCAAAGGGCCAGATCATGGCAAAACTAAGCTCAAGGATGTGTCAAAATCAGGAGAAAAAATGAAAAATGAAGGAGACAACTTTGATGGGAGGATGTGAGAGACAAGGCCATGGATACCGAAGGGAAAAGAAAAAAAAAGGAAAAAAATGTCATCGCCTAAGCGAAAGCCATCAAAAGGCATGGGATGCCATCAAGTGCAGGGACATGGGCCAAAGATAGCCCAGTTGGTCCCCATTGAAATCGCAAGATTCCGTTTCCCTTCCCGAAAGGAAATTTCATTTCCTTTCGGGAAGGGAAACGGAATCTTGCGAACCAGAAAAGAAAGGCTTCCAAAGCCTCTGCAAAGGAGATAGGATCAAATGAAATGCAACTGGAAAAAACCGGCAAAATCCCAGGAAATTGGCCCATGGAGTGCCTCCCCGAAAATGGTCTGGGAGGAAATGAGGTGCAGTGCAAAGGACCAAACCATGCCAAAACTGAGCTCACAGCTCTTGCAACAGCAGGGAAAAATCAAGGAGCAAGACACAACTTTGAGGGGAAGATATCAGAGACAAGGCACGGATACCGAAAACAACAAGAAGCAAAAAAATCCTTGCCGAAGTGAAAGCCGTCCAAAGGCATGGGATGCAATCAACTGAAGGCATATGGACCGTGGCTTTTCCAAAATTGATCAGCATTGGAATCCTGGAAACCGCAAAGAA
>NW_024037433.1:0-5177 GCF_015832195.1 Motacilla alba alba
GCTTTCGCTAGACGGAGAGCCGGCAGCTTGCAGGAGGTGAAGAAGCAAGCCGCACAACAGCAGCATTGTGGGCGCAGCTGTCGAACTGCTGCGGGATGGTGGATTGCCACTCGTATGCCTTTGAAAATCACGTTAGCATGCGAATGGAAGAAGTTTTTGGACAACTTTGCAATGCATCTTGCTAGTGCTCTTGCAACGCTCCGTGGAAACTCTTGCGGGTCTCTTTGCGCTGCGAGATGCAAAGAACTGGGTGAACTCGTCAAGCAAGATCGGAAGATGTTTGCAGAGCTGGCACACTTTCTCTCTCGGCGAGAAGTCATGGAGAAGCTTTTGGCTAGGATGCAGACGACGAGAGAGGCAGAAGACGGAGGTACGGGGCTGTCCGGAGCGAAGTGCCGCTGGCCGGCGTCTTTCGCCCGAAGCAGCGCGCCGGAGCGCACCGCCACCGGCACAAGCAGCAGTGAGCGAAGTAGCGGCTCTTTCGCTTTCGCTAGACGGAGAGCCGGCAGCTTGCAGGAGGTGAAGAAGCAAGCCGCACAACACCAGCCCACTGCGGCTTGCTGGTTGCTAGATTTCCACGAATTTCAAGTTGCCACCAAGGGACAGGCTGCCACCAGTGCCAAGTCAGGCTGCTTGCAGAGTGCCTAAAGAGCTCTGCCAACTGAGACCAGGAACGTGGGCTGGTGAGTTTTGTATTCCGGGGCAGAAGCTGTGTCAGTATCAGGTAGGCCCTCAGTCCTTAGGGGCCGTCTGCCTGCTGGATTTCCGCCAATATCAAGATGCCGCCCAGGGACAAGCTGCCACCTGTGCCAACTCAGGCTGCTTTGAGTGTGCCCATGGAGTTCTGCAATCTGAGACCAGGCACGTGGTGTGGTGAGCTTAGTTTACCTGGGCAGAAGCCTTTGTCAGTACCAGGTAGGCCTTCGCCCTTCGGGGCCAGCTGCCTGCTGGGTTTTTGCGAATCTGAAGATGCTGCCCAGGGACAAGCTGCCACCTGTGCCAACTCGCGCTGCCTTGAGAGTGCCCATGGAGCTCTGCAACCTGAGACCATGAACGTGGGTTGGTCTGTTTTGTTTCCCTGGGCAGAACCCTTTGTCAGTACCAGGTAGGCCCTTGGCACTTATGGGCCGGCTGCCGGCTGGATTTCCGCCAATATCAAGATGCCGCCCAGGGGCAAGCTGCCACCTGTGCCAACTCGGGCTGCTTTAAGAGTGCCCACAGAGCTCTGCAAACTGAGACCCGGAACGTGGGGTGGTGGGTTTTTTTTTCCTAGGCAGAAGCCTTTGTCAGTACCAGGTAGGCTCTCAGTCCTTAGGGGCCGTCGGCCTGCCGGATTTCGACGAATATCAAGATGCCGCCCAGGGACAAGCTGCCACCTGTGGCAACTCACGCTGATTTTAGAGTACCCATGGAGCTCTGCAAACTGAGACCATGAACGTGTGTTGGCGAATTTTGTTTAACTGGGCAGAAGCCTTTGTCTGTTCCAGGTAGGCCCACGGCCCTTAGGGGCCGTCTGCCTGCTGGATTTCCGCCAATACCAAGATGCCGCCCAGGGACAAGCTGCCACCTGTGCTAACTCGGTCTGCTTTGAGAGTGCCCATGGAGCTCTGCAAACTGAGATGTGGAACGTGGGGTGGTGGGTTTTGTTTCCCTGGGCAGAAGCCTTTGTCAGTACCAGGAAGGCCCTTGTTCCTCAGGGGCAGGCAGCCTGCTGGATTTCCACGAATATCAAGATGCTGCCCAGGGACAGGCTGCCACTTGTGCCAACTCGCGCTGCTTTGAGGGTGCCCACGGAGCTCTGCAAACTGAGACCAGGAACGTAGGATTGTGGGTTTTGTTTTCCCGGGCAGAAGCCTCTCTCAGTGCCAGGTAGGCCCTTGTTCCTTAGGGGCAGGCTGGCAGGAAGATTTCCACGAATATCAAGATGCTGCCCAGGGACAAGCTGCCACCTGTGCCAACTCGGGCTGCTTTGAGAGTGCCCATGGAGCTCTGCAAACTGAGACCATGAACCTGGGGTGCTGAGTTTTGTTTCCCTGGGCAGAAGCATTTGCAGTGCCAGGTAGGCCCTTGGTCTTTAAGGGCAGGCAGCCTGCTGGATTTCCATGAATATCAAGATGCTGCCAAAGGACAAGCTGCCACCTGTGCCAACTCGCGCTGCTTTGAGAGTGCCCTTGGAGCTCTGCAAAGTGAGACCAGGAACGTGCGTTGGTGACTTTTGTTTCCCCGGGCAGAAGCATTTGTCAGTACCAGGTAGGCCCTCGGAATTTCAGGGCCGACTGCCTGCTGGATTTCCACGAATATCAAGATGCTGCCCAGGGACAAGCTGCCACCTGTGCCAACTCGGGCTGCTTTGAGGGTGCCCATGGAGCTCTGCAAACTGAGACCAGAAACGTGGGGTGCTGGGTTTTGTTTCCCCTGGCAGAAGCCTTTGTCAGTACCAGGTCGGCCCTTGGCCCTTGGGGGCCGGCTGCCTGCAGGATTTCCACAAATATCAAGATGCCGCCCAGGGACAAGCTGCCACCTGTGCCAACTTGGGCTGCTTTGAGAGTGCCCATGGAGCTCTGCAAACTGAGATGTGGAACATGGGCTGGTGGGTTTTCTTTCCCCGGGCAGAAGCCTTTGTCAGTACCAGGAGAGTCCTTGTTCCTCAGGGGCAGGCTGCCGGCTGGATTTCCACGAATATCAAGATGCTGCCCAGGGACCAGCTGCCACTTGGGCCAACTCGTGCTGCTATGAGGGTGCCCACGGAGCTCTGCAAACTGAGACCAGGAACGTAGGACTGTGGGTTTTGTTTTCCCGGGCAGAAGCCTCTCTCAGTACCAGGTATGCCCTTGTTCCTTAGGTGCAGGCTGGCAGCAAGCTTTCCACGAATATCAAGATGCTGCCCAGGGATATTCTGCCCACGGAGCTCTGCAAACTGAGACCAACTCGAGTTTTGTTTCTGCATTTGAGCCAGGTGCCCTCCCTTAAGGGCAGGAGCTCTGTATTTGAATATCAAATGCTGAGGGACAACCACCTGTGCCAACTCACGCCTGCCCATGGGTGCTGAGACCAGAAACGTGGGGTGCTGGGTTTTGTTTTCCAGGGCAGAAGCCTTTGTCAGTTAGGCCCTTGTTCCTTAGGGCAGAAGCATTTGAATATCAAAAGTGCCAGGTGCCAGTGCCAACTCGGGCCTGCCCACGGGTGAGACCAGGAACGTGGGTTTGTCGGTGTTGTTTTCCCGGGCAGAAACATTTGCAGGCAGGTAGGCTTTGGGGGAGCACCAGGATTTGAAAATCAAGTTTGTGCCACCTTTGCCAACTCACGAATAGCTCTCACCAGGGACCGTGGGGTGCTGAGTTTTGTTTTCCCGGGCAGAAGTATTTGTCCAGGGACGGTCTTTCAAGCCTGCTGCCACGAATATCAGGATGTGCCCACAGGACTCACCTGCTCGGGCTTTGAGAGTGCCCATGGTGCTCTGCAAACTGAGACCAGAAACGTGGGGTGCTGGGTTTT
The DNA here is from genome assembly GCF_015832195.1 of Motacilla alba alba. Taxonomy (NCBI): domain Eukaryota; kingdom Metazoa; phylum Chordata; class Aves; order Passeriformes; family Motacillidae; genus Motacilla; species Motacilla alba. Next base: position 3,496 of record NW_024037433.1, read on the forward strand.
GTTTTCCAGGGCAGAAGCCTTTGTCAGTACCAGGAGGGTCCTTGTTCCTTATGGGTCCTGCTGTTCCACGAATTATGCCCAGGGACAAGTCTGTGCCAACTCGGGCTGCTTTGAGGGTGCCCATGGAGCTCTTGGGACCAGGAAAGTGGTGTTCTGAGTATTGTTTTCCCGGTCAGAAGCCTTTGTCAGTGTCAGGTCGGCCCTTGTTCAAGATTTGAATATCAAGATGCCCAGGGACAAGCTGCCACTCGGGCTGCTTTGTGCCATGGACTCTGCAAACTGGACCTGCGTGGGGTGGTGGGTTTTGTTTCCCCGGGAGAGTGCCCACTTGGCCCTTGCTGCCTGCAGGATTTCCACAAAACTGCCGCCCAGGGATGTGTGAACTTGTGAGAGTGGGTGGTGAGATGTGGAACGTGGGGTGGTGTTTCCCTGGGCAGAAGCCTTTGTCAGTACCAGGAAGGCCCTTGTTCCTCAGGGGCAGGCTGCCGGCTGGATTTCCACGAATATCAAGATGCTGCCCAGGGACAAGCTGCCACTTGGGCCAACTCGCGCTGCTTTGAGGGTGCCCACGGAGCTCTGCAAACTGAGACCAGGAAGGTAGGGTTGTGGGTTTTGTTTTCCCGGGCAGAAGCCTTTGTCAGTACCAGGTAGGCCCTTGTTCCTTAGGGGCAGGCTGCCTGCAGGATTTCCACGAATATCAAGATGCTGCCCAGGGACAAGCTGCCACCTGTGCCAACTCGTGCTGCTTTGAGAGTGCCCATGGAGCTCTGCAAACTGAGACCATGAACCTGGGGTGGTGGGTTTTGTTTCTCCGGGCAGAAGCATTTGAAGTGCCAGGTACGCCCTCGGTCCTTAAGGGCAGGCAGCCTGCTGGATTTCCACGAATATCAAGATGCTGCCCAGGGACAAGCTGCCACCTGTGCCAACTCGCGCTGCTTTGAGAGTGCCCATGGTGCTCTGCAAACTGAGACCAGAAACGTGGTGTTCTGAGTTTTGTTTCCCCGGGCAGAAGCCTTTGTCAGTACCAGGTCGGCCCTTGGCCCTTGGGGGCCAGCAGGATTTGAATATCCTGCCCAGGGACAAGGCCACTTTCCACTTTGAGAGTGCCCACGGATATCAAAGTATGGGATTTCGGGTTTTGTTTTGCCTTTGTCCGAAGGGAGCCCAAGCTGATTTCCACGAATATCAAGATGCCACCCCAAGCTGCCACTGTGCCAACTGGGCTGCTTTGAGAGTGCCCATGGAGCTCTGCAAAGTTAGACCAGGAACTTGCCTTGGTGAGTTTTGTTTCCCCGGGCAGAAGCATTTGCAGTACCAGGCAGGCTCTCGGAACTTCAGGGCCGTCTGCCTGCTGGATTTCCACGAATATCAAGATGCTGCCCAGGGACAAGCTGCCACTTGGGCCAACTCGCGCTGCTTTGGGGTTGCCCACGGAGCTCTGCAAACTGAGACCATAACCTAGGGTTGTGGGTTTTGTTTTCTCGGGCAGAAGCCTCTCTCAGTACCAGGTAGGCCCTTGTTCCTTAGGGGCAGGCTGCCTGCTGAATTTCCACGAATATCAAGATGCTGCCCAGGGACAAGCTGCCACCTGTGCCAGCTCGGGCTGCTTTGAGGGTGCCCACGGAGCTCTAAAAACTGAGACAGGGTACATGGGGTTATGGGTTATGTTTCCCCGGGCAGAA
>NW_024037433.1:6177-35000 GCF_015832195.1 Motacilla alba alba
ACAAGCTGCCACTTGTGCCAACTTGGGCTGCTTTGAGAGTGCCCACGGAGCTCTTCAAACTGAGCCAAAGTATGTGGGATTTCGGGTTTTGTTTCCCAGGGCAGAAGCCTTTGTCAGTACGAAGTAGGCCCTCAGCCCTTAGAGGCAGTCTGCCTGCTGGATTTCCACGAATATCAAGATGCCACCCAGGGACAAGCTGCCACCTGTGCCAACTCGGGCTGCTTTGAGAGTGCCCATGGAGCTCTGCAAAGTTAGACCAGGAACTTGCCTTGGTGAGTTTTGTTTCCCCGGGCAGAAGCATTTGCAGTACCAGGCAGGCTCTCGGAACTTCAGGGCCGTCTGCCTGCTGGATTTCCACGAATATCAAGATGCTGCCCAGGGACAAGCTGCCACTTGGGCCAATTCGCGCTGCTTTGGGGGTGCCCACGGAGCTCTGCAAACTGAGACCATAACCTAGGGTTGTGGGTTTTGTTTTCTCGGGCAGAAGCCTCTCTCAGTACCAGGTAGGCCCTTGTTCCTTAGGGGCAGGCTGCCTGCTGAATTTCCACGAATATCAAGATGCTGCCCAGGGACAAGCTGCCACCTGTGCCAGCTCGGGCTGCTTTGAGGGTGCCCACGGAGCTCTAAAAACTGAGACAGGGTACATGGGGTTATGGGTTATGTTTCCCCGGGCAGAAGCCATTGTAAGTACCAGGTAGGCCCTCGGCCCTTAGGGGCAGGCTGGCAGCAAGACTTCCACGAATATCAAGATGCCGCCCAGGGACAAGCTGCCACCTGTGCCAACTCACGCTGCTTTGAGAGTGCCCACGGATCTCTTCAAACTGAGCCAAAGTATGTGGGGTTTCGGGTTTTTTTTTTCCCGGGCAGAACCCTTTGTCAGTACCAAGTAGGACCTCGGCCCTTAGAGGCAGTCTGCCTGCTGGATTTCCACGCATATCTAGATGCCACCCAGGAACAAGCTGCCACCTGTGCCAACTTGGGCTGCTTTGAGAGTACCCATGGTGCTCTACAAACAGAAACCAGGAGCGTGGGATGGTGAGTTTTTTTTTTTTCCTCGGCAGAAGCCTTTGTCAGTACCAGGTAGGCCCTCGGCCCTTCATGGCTGGCTGCCTGCTGGATTTCCACGAATATCAAGATGCCGCCCAGGGATATTCTGCCACCTGTGCCAACTCGGGCTGCTTTGAGAGTGCCCATGGAGCTCTGCAAACTGAGACCGGGACCGTGGGGTTCTGAGTTTTGTTTTCCCGGCAGAAGCCTTTGTCAGTACCAGGTAGGCCTTCGGCCCTATGGGTCCGGTTGCAGGCTGGATTTCCCCGAATAACAAGATGCCGCCCAGGGACAAGCTGCCACCTGTGCCAACTCGGGCTGCTTTGAGAGTGCCCATGGAGCTCTTCAAACCGTGGCCTGGAACGTCGGGTAATGTGTCTTGTTTTGCTGGGTAGAAGACTATCTCTGTACTAGGTCGGCCCTCCACCCTTAGCGGCCGGCTCCCCGCTGGATTTGCCCGAATATCACGGTGCCGTCCCGGGTCAAGCTGCCACCTGTGCCAACTCGGGCTGCTTTGAGAGTGCCCATGGAGCTCTACAAACTGAGACCAGCAACGTGGGATGGTGAGCTTTGTTTTTCTGGGAAGAAGCCTTTGTCAGTACCAGGTAGGCCTTCGGCCCTAAGGGGCCTGTTGCCTCCTGGATATCCACAAATATCAAGATGCCTCTCAGGGACAAGCTGCCACCTGTGCTAGCTCTGGCTGCTTTGAGAGTGCCCACGGAACTCTGCAAACTGAGACTAAGACCTTGGGGTGGTGGGTTTTTTTCTCCTTGGGCAGTATAATGCACAATACCTAGGTGTCCCTAAGCACGTTGATGCTTGGTGCCTGCTCGATTTCTGTATTAATCAGGATGCCATCCAATTAAAGGCTGATAGCTGTGCCAACGTTGGGTGCTTGCACAGTGCCCACAGAGCTCTGCAAACTGAGACCTAGACGGTGAGGTGTTGAGTTTTTTTTCCTGGGCTGTTGCCCGCACAGTACTTTTGTGGCCATTTGGGGCCTGAGACCAGGAAGGTGAGGTGGTGAGTTTGGTTTCCCTGGGAAAAAGCTCACCACATTTTTTGGATGGGCCTTGCGTGCAGGCCCCGGTTGGCTGCTGTAATGCCGCATTGATCAAGATCTAGCTCACGTACAACCTGCCACCTGTGCCACCTCAGGCTGCTCTCACAGTGCCTGTGGATACAACGCTCTGTTTGACTCTTAGAGGTCTAATTACAAGCTGTGTTTGATAAATTATGAGTGTGGTAAATGAATGTGTTCTAGGAGTGTGAGATCCTTGAAATAGTATAATTTTTGATTTTCTTATGGTTGGAAGATCGTTTTACAAGCATAATGGGAATACTCCTTTTTTTAGGTACTTTTTCTTCTAGAAAGTATACCATAAGTGTTTTCTAATATTAAATGACAGAGCAGCCCGTTGATCCTTTACTGGAAATTTTTCCTATTTTTCAAAAATAACAGAAAAAAGCTCTTGCAAAAATAAGGGGAAAAAATTGCTTTAAAAAGTATTTCATTACAGCTTTTAAAGGCAATTAAAGTGCACCCATTGCTGATGGGAAGCCGATAACTGGTTAAACATGTATTCACTTGTTATGTCTCTCTAAAGAAATACTCTAACATCAAGCAATTAATCCCTTCCATCATAGTTTTAACCTCTTTCCTAGTTTAAATGTCAATGAAAAACATCATGAAGAACTCCATATGTATCTCTCCGATTCATCTTACATACAAAGCAACTATTTTTCCACCGGTTTGCTTGATGGTCTGCTTACTGCATTCAGCATTTTTTGGCATGCTTTTTTGCTTCTTTCTGCTGTCAATACTGGCCAATACATGCCATCTGCCAATGGTAGGATTTCTCTCACCTAAGCATATGGATTGAATCTTTAAGATCACTTTCGATAAAATGGATAAAAAAGGAGTTGTTTGATTCCACCTAACATTGAGTCTCTTGGTAAAGGTCACCTGGAGAAAAGTTTTTGCTTCTAGAATTCAACTCATGGATTGAAATATTTGAGAAGACTGATAGGCACTGGAGCATGGAGACACCTTCAGCCTCTGTGGATATAAAGCCTAGATTAAAATGATCAATTCTCTCAACTTGATGGACTGTACTGAGCAGAATTCTGACTAGAATCTCTTTCACACATAGAACACCCTGTTCAAGACACATGGTAAGATGAAGCTCACCTCCGGTTCCCTGCAGGTATTTGTATTTCTAATGAGTCTTTGGGATGCCTAGGTGATTTTCAGATGTCTAAAGATGAGACAAAGCCCACGACTTTCTCAAGACCTGGAACCATCTCCCTAGAAGCTGCAAAACACACAATGCCTCACTTGTGTCAAATTTGCCAAAGCAAGGACTAGAGCAAGAACTGGATGCAAAATACTTACACAGAGATGATAGTTTTTCAGATATTCATCAGATATTCTTCACATGGGAAGAGTCTTTGAACTCTTCTGTGATAGAACCCCAAAACTAAATGTTTTTTTTTTTCATTGAGCACTCTTCTTGATGCAATTCTTCAACTTGGCATGGCTTAATTCAATAGCATCCAAGTCAGAGAAAAATTGATAAAGGCAGATAGGAAAGAAAATTAGAAATTCGTTACTCAGAGTGTGAGTAGGAAGACAGGGAGCCATTCAAAAGAATAAGGAAACAAAACAGGAGCAGTGAAAATGAGACACATCCTGCATCTTTCCGGCGGGGAAGATGGATTATTTAATTAGTGACAAAATTAGAAGAGCCTGAACATTTGCTGTCCCACAACAGGAACAGAAAAACCATTGGGCACGCACATAATAGCCAAAGAAACATAACAAAGAGAAGGAAATACAGAGAATAGGAAAAAGAAGTAAGACGCTTTTTTCAATCATTGAAATTCAGGTGGTGTATCATTCTAATACACTTTTTTATACAGTAAAAGAGTAGTTATATACAGTCGGGTAAATTGCAGCTATGTATCATTTTTAGACAGGAAATGTTTTCCAAGAAACATGTACCAGATTATATATACAAGTTCCTGACTGCCAAAGAAGAAAGTACAAAACAGCAAACACTTGGGTAAAGTCCCAGGAACCAGAGATCAAGATCTACACCGATATAAGGAGAGCGGTGAGTTTTTCAAGAAGCAAAAGCGAATGCAGCTGACTGTGCTTGTGGATGAAAAGCTGTGGGATTTTTTGCAATTCCATTAAGAGCGCACAAAAGCGCGGTGCTCGGCTGCCTCATGCTTCGCATGCTGCGAGATGCACAGAAATTAAGATGAGCAAGGTTCTTCAGCTTTGCCCTTTTTCAGCAGCTGCGCCACACCGATGGACTGGAATATCTCTCGAGATGTTTTCCTTTCTCAAGAATGTATTGTTGCTGTGTCTTGACCGCACAAGGATAAGTATGAAGAGATCATAGCCATCTCGAAATAAATTCGCCGCTTTATTAAAAAGATAAATGCTTCAACAATGCGCAGCCACGACAAAAATCAGGGCCAAGACTGGGAGACGTTTGCTGTGCTGGCACACTTTCTCTCTCGGCGAGAAGTCATGGAGAAGCTTTTGGCTAGGATGCAGACGACGAGAGAGGCAGAAGACGGAGGTACGGGGCTATCCGGAGCGAAGTGCCGCTGGCCGGCGTCTTTCGCCCGAAGCAGCGCTCCGGAGCGCACCGCCACTGGCACAAGCAGCAGTGCGCGAAGTAGCGGCTCTTTCGCTTTCGCTAGACGGAGAGCCGGCAGCTTGCAGGAGGTGAAGAAGCAAGCCGCACAACAGCAGCATTGAGGGCTCAGCTCTCTTACTGCTGCGGGATGGTGGATTGCCATTCGTATGCCTATGAAAATCACGTTAGCATGCGAATGGAAAAAGTTTTTGGACAACTTTGCAATGCATCTTGCTAGTGCTCCTGCAACGCTCCGTGGAAACTCTTGCGGGTCTCTTTGAGCTGCGAGATGCAAAGAACTGGGGGAACTCGTCAAACAAGATCGGAAGATGTTTGCAGTGCTGGCACACTTTCTCTCTCGGCGAGAAGTCATGGAGAAGCTTTTGGCTAGGATGCAGACGACGAGAGAGGCAGAAGACGGAGGTACGGGGCTGTCCGGAGCGAAGTGCCGCTGGCCGGCGTCTTTCGCCCGAAGCAGCGCTCCGGAGCGCACCGCCACCGGCACAAGCAGCAGTGCGCGAAGTAGCGGCTCTTTCGCTTTCGCTAGACGGAGAGCCGGCAGCTTGCAGGAGGTGAAGAAGCAAGCCGCACAACAGCAGCATTGTGGGCGCAGCTCTCGAACTGCTGCGGGATGGTGGATTGCCATTCGTATGCCTATGAAAATCACGTTAGCATGCGAATGGAAAAAGTTTTTGGACAACTTTGCAATGCATCTTGCTAGTGCTCCTGCAACGCTCCGTGGAAACTCTTGCGGGTCTCTTTGAGCTGCGAGATGCAAAGAACTGGGGGAACTCGTCAAACAAGATCGGAAGATGTTTGCAGTGATGGCACACTTTCTCTCTCGGCGAGAAGTCATGGAGAAGCTTTTGGCTAGGATGCAGACGACGAGAGAGGCAGAAGACGGAGGTACGGGGCTGTCCGGAGCGAAGTGCCGCTGGCCGGCGTCTTTCGCCCGAAGCAGCGCTCCGGAGCGCACCGCCACCGGCACAAGCAGCAGTGCGCGAAGTAGCGGCTCTTTCGCTTTCGCTAGACGGAGAGCCGGCAGCTTGCAGGAGGTGAAGAAGCAAGCCGCACAACAGCAGCATTGTGGGCGCAGCTCTCGAACTGCTGCGGGATGGTGGATTGCCACTCGCATGCCTTTGAATATCAAGTTAGCATGCGAATGGAAGAAGTTTTTGGACAACTTTGCAATGCATCTTGCTAGTGCTCCTGCAACGCTCCGTGGAAACTCTTGCGGGTCTCTTTGCTCTGCGAGATGCAAAGAACTGGGTGAACTCGTCAAACAAGATCGGAAGATGTTTGCAGTGCTGGCACACTTTCTCTCTCGGCGAGAAGTCATGGAGAAGCTTTTGGCTAGGATGCAGACGACGAGAGAGGCAGAAGACGGAGGTACGGGGCTGTCCGGAGCGAAGTGCCGCTCGCGGGCGTCTTTCGCCCGAAGCAGCGCTCCGGAGCGCACCGCCACCGGCACAAGCAGCAGTGCGCGAAGTAGCGGCTCTTTCGCCTTCGGTAGACGGAGAGCCGGCAGCTTGCAGGAGATGAAGAAGCAAGCCGCACAACAGCAGCATTGTGGGCGCAGCTCTCTTACTGCTGCGGGATGGTGGATTGCCATTCGTATGCCTATGAAAATCACGTTAGCATGCGAATGGAAGAAGTTTTTGGACAACTTTGCAATGCATCTTGCTAGTGCTCCTGCAACGCTCCGTGGAAACTCTTGCGGGTCTCTTTGCGCTGCGAGATGCAAAGAACTGGGTGAACTCGTCAAACAAGATCGGAAGATGTTTGCAGAGCTGGCACACTTTCTCTCTCGGCGAGAAGTCAGGGAGAAGCTTTAGGCTAGAATGCAGACGACGAGAGAGGCAGAAGACGGAGGTACGGGGCTGTCCGGAGCGAAGTGCCGCTGGCCGGCGTCTTTCGCCCGAAGCAGCGCGCCGGAGCGCACCGCCACCGGCACAAGCAGCAGTGCGCGAAGTAGCGGCTCTTTCGCTTTCGCTAGACGGAGAGCCGGCAGCTTGCAGGAGGTGAAGAAGCAAGCCGCACAACAGCAGCATTGTGGGCGCAGCTCTCTTACTGCTGCGGGATGGTGGATTGCCACTCGTATGCCTTTGAAAATCACGTTAGCATGCGAATGGAAGAAGTTTTTGGACAACTTTGCAATGCATCTTGCTAGTGCTCCTGCAACGCTCCGTGGAAACTCTTGCGGGTCTCTTTGCGCTGCGAGATGCAAAGAACTGGGTGAACTCGTCAAACAAGATCGGTAGATGTTTGCAGTGCTGGCACACTTTCTCTCTCGGCGAGAAGTCATGGAGAAGCTTTTGGCTTGGATGCAGACGACGAGAGAGGCAGAAGACGGAGGTACGGGGCTGTCCGGAGCGAAGTGCCGCTGGCCGGCGTCTTTCGGCCGAAGCAGCGCTCCGGAGCGCACCGCCACCGGCACAAGCAGCAGTGCGCGAAGTAGCGGCTCTTTCGCTTTCGCTAGACGGAGAGCCGGCAGCTTGCAGGAGGTGAAGAAGCAAGCCGCACAACACCAGCCCACTGCGGCTAGCTGGTTGCTAGATTTCCACGAATTTCAAGTTGCCACCAAGGGACAGGCTGCCACCAGTGCCAAGTCAGGCTGCTTGCAGAGTGCCTAAAGAGCTCTGCCAACTGAGACCAGGAACGTGGGCTGGTGAGTTTTGTATTCCGGGGCAGAAGCTGTGTCAGTATCAGGTAGGCCCTCAGTCTTTCAGGGCCGTCAGCCTGCTGAATTTCCACGAATATCAAGATGCCGCCCAGGGACAAGCTGCCACCTGTGCCAACTCAGGCTGCTTTGAGTGTGCCCATGGAGTTCTGCAATCTGAGACCAGGCACGTGGTGTGGTGAGCTTAGTTTACCTGGGCAGAAGCCTTTGTCAGTACCAGGTAGGCCTTCGCCCTTCGGGGCCAGCTGCCTGCTGGGTTTTTGCGAATCTGAAGATGCTGCCCAGGGACAAGCTGCCACCTGTGCCAACTCGCGCTGCCTTGAGAGTGCCCATGGAGCTCTGCAAACTGAGACCATTAACGTGGGTTGGTCTGTTTTGTTTCCCTGGGCAGAAGCATTTGTCAGTACCAGGTAGGCCCTTGGCACTTATGGGCCGGCTGCCGGCTGGATTTCCGCCAATATCAAGATGCCGCCCAGGGGCAAGCTGCCACCTGTGCCAACTCGGGCTGCTTTAAGAGTGCCCACAGAGCTCTGCAAACTGAGACCCGGAACGTGGGGTTATGGGTTTTTTTTCCTGGGCAGAAGCCTTTGTCAGTACCAGGTAGGCACTCAGTCCTTAGGGGCCGTCGGCCTGCCGGATTTCGACGAATATCAAGATGCCGCCCAGGGACAAGCTGCCACCTGTGGCAACTCACGCTGATTTTAGAGTACCCATGGAGCTCTGCAAACTGAGACCATGAACGTGTGTTGGCGAATTTTGTTTAACTGGGCAGAAGCCTTTGTCTGTTCCAGGTAGGCCCACGGCCCTTAGGGGCCGTCTGCCTGCTGGATTTCCGCCAATACCAAGATGCCGCCCAGGGACAAGCTGCCACCTGTGCTAACTCGGTCTGCTTTGAGAGTGCCCATGGAGCTCTGCAAACTGAGATGTGGAACGTGGGGTGGTGGGTTTTGTTTCCCTGGCCAGAAGCCTTTGTCAGTACCAGGTAGGCCCTTGTTCCTTAGGGGCAGGCTGGCGGAAGATTTCCACGAATATCAAGATGCTGCCCAGGGACAAGCTGCCACTTGTGCCAACTCGCGCTGCTTTGAGGGTGCCCACGGAGCTCTGCAAACTGAGACCAGGAACGTAGGATTGTGGGTTTTGTTTTCCCGGGCAGAAGCCTCTCTCAGTGCCAGGTAGGCCCTTGTTCCTTAGGGGCAGGCTGGCAGGAAGATTTCCACGAATATCAAGATGCTGCCCAGGGACAAGCTGCCACCTGTGCCAACTCGGGCTGCTTTGAGAGTGCCCATGGAGCTCTGCAAACTGAGACCATGAACCTGGGGTGCTGAGTTTTGTTTCCCTGGGCAGAAGCATTTGCAGTACCAGGTAGGCCCTTGGTCTTTAAGGGCAGGCAGCCTGCTGGATTTCCATGAATATCAAGATGCTGCCAAAGGACAAGCTGCCACCTGTGCCAACTCGCGCTGCTTTGAGAGTGCCCTTGGAGCTCTGCAAAGTGAGACCAGGAACGTGCGTTGGTGAGTTTTGTTTCCCCGGGCAGAAGCATTTGTCAGTACCAGGTAGGCCCTCGGAATTTCAGGGCCGACTGCCTGCTGGATTTCCACGAATATCAAGATGCTGCCCAGGGACAAGCTGCCACCTGTGCCAACTTGGGCTGCTTTGAGAGTGCCCATGGAGCTCTGCAAACTGAGACCAGAAACATGGGGTGGTGGGTTTTGATTTCCCCTGGCAGAAGCCTTTGTCAGTACCAGGAGGCCCTTCCTTGTTCCTCAGGGGCAGGCTGCCGGCTGGATTTCCACGAATATCAAGATGCTGCCCAGGGACCAGCTGCCACTTGGGCCAACTAGTGCTGCTATGAGGGTGCCCACGGAGCTCTGCAAACTGAGACCAGGAACGTAGGACTGTGGGTTTTGTTTTCCCGGGCAGAAGCCTCTCTCAGTACCAGGTATGCCCTTGTTCCTTAGGTGCAGGCTGGCAGCAAGCTTTCCACGAATATCAAGATGCTGCCCAGGGATATTCTGCCACCTGTGCCAACTCGGGCTGCTTTGAGAGTGCCCACGGAGCTCTGCAAACTGAGACCATGAACCTGGGGTGCTGAGTTTTGTTTCTCCGGGCAGAAGCATTTGCAGTGCCAGGTAGGCCCTCGGTCCTTAAGGGCAGGCAGCCTGCTGTATTTCCACGAATATCAAGATGCTGCCCAGGGACAAGCTGCCACCTGTGCCAACTCACGCTGCTTTGAGAGTGCCCATGGTGCTCTGCAAACTGAGACCAGAAACGTGGGGTGCTGGGTTTTGTTTTCCAGGGCAGAAGCCTTTGTCAGTACCAAGTAGGCCCTTGTTCCTTAGGGACAGCCTGGAAGCAAGATTTCCCCGAATATCAAAATGCTGCCCAGGGATATTCTGCCACCTGTGCCAACTCGGGCTGCTTTGAGAGTGCCCACGGAGTTCTTCAAACTGAGACCAGGAACGTGGGTTTGTCGGTGTTGTTTTCCCGGGCAGAAACATTTGCAGGACCAGGTAGGCCCTCGGCCCTTTGGGGGAGGCTGGCACCAGGATTTCCACGAAAATCAAGTTTCCGCCCAGGGACAAGCTGCCACCTTTGCCAACTCACGCTGCTTTGAGAGTGCCCACGGAGCTCTGCAAACTGTGACCAGGACCGTGGGGTGCTGAGTTTTGTTTTCCCGGGCAGCAGTATTTGTCAGTACTAGGTAGGCCCACGGTCTTTCAGGGCCGTCAGCCTGCTGAATTTCCACGAATATCAGGATGCTGCCCACGGAGGAGCTGCCACCTGTGCCAACTCGGGCTGCTTTGAGAGTGCCCATGGTGCTCTGCAAACTGAGACCAGAAACGTGGGGTGCTGGGTTTTGTTTTCCAGGGCAGAAGCCTTTGTCAGTACCAGGAGGGTCCTTGTTCCTTATGGGCAGTCTGCCTGCTGGATTTCCACGAATATCAAGATGCTGCCCAGGGACAAGCTGCCACCTGTGCCAACTCGGGCTGCTTTGAGAGTGCCCATGGAGCTCTGCAAACTGGGACCAGGAAAGTGGTGTTCTGAGTATTGTTTTCCCGGTCAGAAGCCTTTGTCAGTGTCAGGTCGGCCCTTGTTCCACAGGGGCAGGCTGCCTGCTGGATTTCCACGAATATCAAGATGCCGCCCAGGGACAAGCTGCCACCTGTGCCAACTCGTGCTGCTTTGAGAGTGCCCATGGAGCTCTGCAAACTGAGACCTGGAACGTGGGGTGGTGGGTTTTGTTTCCCCGGGCAGAAGCCTTTGTCAGTACCAGGAAGGCCCTTGTTTCCCTCCTCAGGGGGCCGGCTGCCGGCTGGATTTCCACGAATATCAAGATGCTGCCCAGGGACAAGCTGCCACTTGTGCCAACTCGGGCTGCTTTGAGAGTGCCCACGGAGCTCTGCAAACTGAGACCAGGAAGGTAGGGTTGTGGGTTTTGTTTTCCCGGGCAGAAGCCTTTGTCAGTACCAGGTAGGCCCTTGTTCCTTAGGGGCAGGCTGCCTGCTGGATTTCCACGAATATCAAGATGCTGCCCAGGGACAAGCTGCCACCTGTGCCAACTCGTGCTGCTTTGAGAGTGCCCACGGAGCTCTGCAAACTGAGACCATGAACCTGGGGTGCTGAGTTTTGTTTCTCCGGGCAGAAGCATTTGTCAGTGCCAGGTAGGCCCTCGGTCCTTAAGGGCAGGCAGCCTGCTGTATTTCCACGAATATCAAGATGCTGCCCAGGGACAAGCTGCCACCTGTGCCAACTCGGGCTGCTTTGAGAGTGCCCATGGTGCTCTGCAAACTGAGACCATGGTGCTCTGCAAACTGAGACCAGAAACGTGGGGTGCTGGGTTTTGTTTTCCAGGGCAGAACAGTGGGGTGCTGAGTTTTGTTTCTCCAGGGGGGCAGAAGCTTTGAAGTGCCAAGTACTCGGGCTGCTTTGAGAGGCCCTTGATTTTGTTTCCTTTGTCAGTACCAGGAAAGGGCAGGCAGCCTGCTGGATTTCCACGAATATCAAGATGCTGCCCAGGGACAAGCTGCCACTCGGGCTGCTGTGCCCATGGACTCTGAGACCATGCTGCTGAGTTTTGTTTTCCGGGCAGAGCATTTGAAGTGCCACGCCCTCGGTCCTTAAGGGCAGGCAGCCTCTGTATTTCCACGAATATCAAGATGCTGCCCAGGGACAACCACCTGTGCCAAACGCCCATGGTGCTTCTGAGTTTTGTTTTCCCGGGCAGAAGCCTTTGTCAGTACCAGGTCGGCCCTTGGCCCTTGGGGGCCAGCTGCCTGCAGGATTTCCACGAATATCAAAATGCTGCCCAGGGACAAGCTGCCACTTGTGCCAACTTGGGCTGCTTTGAGAGTGCCCACGGAGCTCTTCAAACTGAGCCAAAGTATGTGGGATTTCGGGTTTTGTTTTCCCGGGCAGAAGCCTTTGTCAGTACGAAGTAGGCCCTCAGCCCTTAGAGGCAGTCTGCCTGCTGGATTTCCACGAATATCAAGATGCCACCCAGGGACAAGCTGCCACCTGTGCCAACTCGGGCTGCTTTGAGAGTGCCCATGGAGCTCTGCAAAGTTAGACCAGGAACTTGCCTTGGTGAGTTTTGTTTCCCCGGGCAGAAGCATTTGCAGTACCAGGCAGGCTCTCGGAACTTCAGGGCCGTCTGCCTGCTGGATTTCCACGAATATCAAGATGCTGCCCAGGGACAAGCTGCCACTTGGGCCAACTCGCGCTGCTTTGGGGGTGCCCACGGAGCTCTGCAAACTGAGACCATAACCTAGGGTTGTGGGTTTTGTTTTCTCGGGCAGAAGCCTCTCTCAGTACCAGGTAGGCCCTTGTTCCCTTAGGGGCAGGCTGCCTGCTGAATTTCCACGAATATCAAGATGCTGCCCAGGGACAAGCTGCCACCTGTGCCAGCTCGGGCTGCTTTGAGGGTGCCCACGGAGCTCTAAAAACTGAGACAGGGTACATGGGGTTATGGGTTATGTTTCCCCGGGCAGAAGCCATTGTAAGTACCAGGTAGGCCCTCGGCCCTTAGGGGCAGGCTGGCAGCAAGACTTCCACGAATATCAAGATGCCGCCCAGGGACAAGCTGCCACCTGTGCCAACTCACGCTGCTTTGAGAGTGCCCACGGATCTCTTCAAACTGAGCCAAAGTATGTGGGGTTTCGGTTTTTTTTTTCCCGGGCAGAACCCTTTGTCAGTACCAAGTAGGACCTCGGCCCTTAGAGGCAGTCTGCCTGCTGGATTTCCACGCATATCTAGATGCCGCCCAGGAACAAGCTGCCACCTGTGCCAACTTGGGCTGCTTTGAGAGTACCCATGGTGCTCTACAAACAGAAACCAGGAGCGTGGGATGGTGAGTTTTTTTTTTTCCTCGGCAGAAGCCTTTGTCAGTACCAGGTAGGCCCTCGGCCCTTCATGGCTGGCTGCCTGCTGGATTTCCACGAATATCAAGATGCCGCCCAGGGATATTCTGCCACCTGTGCCAACTCGGGCTGCTTTGAGAGTGCCCATGGAGCTCTGCAAACTGAGACCGGGACCGTGGGGTTCTGAGTTTTGTTTTCCCGGCAGAAGCCTTTGTCAGTACCAGGTAGGCCTTCGGCCCTATGGGTCCGGTTGCAGGCTGGATTTCCCCGAATAACAAGATGCCGCCCAGGGACAAGCTGCCACCTGTGCCAACTCGGGCTGCTTTGAGAGTGCCCATGGAGCTCTTCAAACCGTGGCCTGGAACGTCGGGTAATGTGTCTTGTTTTGCTGGGTAGAAGACTATCTCTGTACTAGGTCGGCCCTCCACCCTTAGCGGCCGGCTCCCCGCTGGATTTGCCCGAATATCACGGTGCCGTCCCGGGTCAAGCTGCCACCTGTGCCAACTCGGGCTGCTTTGAGAGTGCCCATGGAGCTCTACAAACTGAGACCAGCAACGTGGGATGGTGAGCTTTGTTTTTCTGGGAAGAAGCCTTTGTCAGTACCAGGTAGGCCCTCGGCCCTAAGGGGCCTGTTGCCTCCTGGATATCCACAAATATCAAGATGCCTCTCAGGGACAAGCTGCCACCTGTGCTAGCTCTGGCTGCTTTGAGAGTGCCCACGGAACTCTGCAAACTGAGACTAAGACCTTGGGGTGGTGGGTTTTTTTCTCCTTGGGCAGTATAATGCACAATACCTAGGTGTCCCTAAGCACGTTGATGCTTGGTGCCTGCTCGATTTCTGTATTAATCAGGATGCCATCCAATTAAAGGCTGATAGCTGTGCCAACGTTGGGTGCTTGCACAGTGCCCACAGAGCTCTGCAAACTGAGACCTAGACGGTGAGGTGTTGAGTTTTTTTTCCTGGGCTGTTGCCCGCACAGTACTTTTGTGGCCATTTGGGGCCTGAGACCAGGAAGGTGAGGTGGTGAGTTTGGTTTCCCTGGGAAAAAGCTCACCACATTTTTTGGATGGGCCTTGCGTGCAGGCCCCGGTTGGCTGCTGTAATGCCGCATTGATCAAGATCTAGCTCACGTACAACCTGCCACCTGTGCCACCTCAGGCTGCTCTCACAGTGCCTGTGGATACAACGCTCTGTTTGACTCTTAGAGGTCTAATTACAAGCTGTGTTTGATAAATTATGAGTGTGGTAAATGAATGTGTTCTAGGAGTGTGAGATCCTTGAAATAGTATAATTTTTGATTTTCTTATGGTTGGAAGATCGTTTTACAAGCATAATGGGAATACTCCTTTTTTTAGGTACTTTTTCTTCTAGAAAGTATACCATAAGTGTTTTCTAATATTAAATGACAGAGCAGCCCGTTGATCCTTTACTGGAAATTTTTCCTATTTTTCAAAAATAACAGAAAAAAGCTCTTGCAAAAATAAGGGGAAAAAATTGCTTTAAAAAGTATTTCATTACAGCTTTTAAAGGCAATTAAAGTGCACCCATTGCTGATGGGAAGCCGATAACTGGTTAAACATGTATTCACTTGTTATGTCTCTCTAAAGAAATACTCTAACATCAAGCAATTAATCCCTTCCATCATAGTTTTAACCTCTTTCCTAGTTTAAATGTCAATGAAAAACATCATGAAGAACTCCATATGTATCTCTCCGATTCATCTTACATACAAAGCAACTATTTTTCCACCGGTTTGCTTGATGGTCTGCTTACTGCATTCAGCATTTTTTGGCATGCTTTTTTGCTTCTTTCTGCTGTCAATACTGGCCAATACATGCCATCTGCCAATGGTAGGATTTCTCTCACCTAAGCATATGGATTGAATCTTTAAGATCACTTTCGATAAAATGGATAAAAAAGGAGTTGTTTGATTCCACCTAACATTGAGTCTCTTGGTAAAGGTCACCTGGAGAAAAGTTTTTGCTTCTAGAATTCAACTCATGGATTGAAATATTTGAGAAGACTGATAGGCACTGGAGCATGGAGACACCTTCAGCCTCTGTGGATATAAAGCCCAGATTAAAATGATCAATTCTCTCAACTTGATGGACTGTACTGAGCAGAATTCTGACTAGAATCTCTTTCACACATAGAACACCCTGTTCAAGACACATGGTAAGATGAAGCTCACCTCCGGTTCCCTGCAGGTATTTGTATTTCTAATGAGTCTTTGGGATGCCTAGGTGATTTTCAGATGTCTAAAGATGAGACAAAGCCCACGACTTTCTCAAGACCTGGAACCATCTCCCTAGAAGCTGCAAAACACACAATGCCTCACTTGTGTCAAATTTGCCAAAGCAAGGACTAGAGCAAGAACTGGATGCAAAATACTTACACAGAGATGATAGTTTTTAAGATATTCATCAGATATTCTTCACATGGGAAGAGTCTTTGAACTCTTCTGTGATAGAACCCCAAAACTAAATGTTTTTTTTTTTCATTGAGCACTCTTCTTGATGCAATTCTTCAACTTGGCATGGCTTAATTCAATAGCATCCAAGTCAGAGAAAAATTGATAAAGGCAGATAGGAAAGAAAATTAGAAATTCGTTACTCAGAGTGTGAGTAGGAAGACAGGGAGCCATTCAAAAGAATAAGGAAACAAAACAGGAGCAGTGAAAATGAGACACATCCTGCATCTTTCCGGCGGGGAAGATGGATTATTTAATTAGTGACAAAATTAGAAGAGCCTGAACATTTGCTGTCCCACAACAGGAACAGAAAAACCATTGGGCACGCACATAATAGCCAAAGAAACATAACAAAGAGAAGGAAATACAGAGAATAGGAAAAAGAAGTAAGACGCTTTTTTCAATCATTGAAATTCAGGTGGTGTATCATTCTAATACACTTTTTTATACAGTAAAAGAGTAGTTATATACAGTCGGGTAAATTGCAGCTATGTATCATTTTTAGACAGGAAATGTTTTCCAAGAAACATGTACCAGATTATATATACAAGTTCCTGACTGCCAAAGAAGAAAGTACAAAACAGCAAACACTTGGGTAAAGTCCCAGGAACCAGAGATCAAGATCTACACCGATATAAGGAGAGCGGTGAGTTTTTCAAGAAGCAAAAGCGAATGCAGCTGACTGTGCTTGTGGATGAAAAGCTGTGGGATTTTTTGCAATTCCATTAAGAGCGCACAAAAGCGCGGTGCTCGGCTGCCTCATGCTTCGCATGCTGCGAGATGCACAGAAATTAAGATGAGCAAGGTTCTTCAGCTTTGCCCTTTTTCAGCAGCTGCGCCACACCGATGGACTGGAATATCTCTCGAGATGTTTTCCTTTCTCAAGAATGTATTGTTGCTGTGTCTTGACCGCACAAGGATAAGTATGAAGAGATCATAGCCATCTCGAAATAAATTCGCCGCTTTATTAAAAAGATAAATGCTTCAACAATGCGCAGCCACGACAAAAATCAGGGCCAAGACTGGGAGACGTTTGCTGTGCTGGCACCCAATTTCTGTCGGCGAAAAGTCATGGAGAAGCTTTTGGCTTGGATGCAGACGACGAGAGAGGCAGAAGACGGAGGTACGGGGCTGTCCGGAGCGAAGTGCCGCTGGCCGGCGTCTTTCGCCCGAAGCAGCGCGCCGGAGCGCACCGCCACCGGCACAAGCAGCAGTGCGCGAAGTAGCGGCTCTTTCGCTTTCGCTAGACGGAGAGCCGGCAGCTTGCAGGAGGTGAAGAAGCAAGCCGCACAACAGCAGCATTGTGGGCGCAGCTCTCTTACTGCTGCGGGATGGTGGATTGCCATTCGCATGCCTATGAAAATCACGTTAGCATGCGAATGGAAGAAGTTTTTGGACAACTTTGCAATGCATCTTGCTAGTGCTCCTGCAACGCTCCGTGGAAACTCTTGCGGGTCTCTTTGCGCTGCGAGATGCAAAGAACTGGGTGAACTCGTCAAACAAGATCGGTAGATGTTTGCAGTGCTGGCACACTTTCTCTCTCGGCGAGAAGTCATGGAGAAGCTTTTGGCTAGGATGCAGACGACGAGAGAGGCAGAAGACGGAGGTACGGGGCTATCCGGAGCGAAGTGCCGCTGGCCGGCGTCTTTCGCCCGAAGCAGCGCTCCGGAGCGCACCGCCACCGGCACAAGCAGCAGTGCGCGAAGTAGCGGCTCTTTCGCCTTCGCTAGACGGAGAGCCGGCAGCTTGCAGGAGGTGAAGAAGCAAGCCGCACAACAGCAGCCTTGTGTGCGCAGCTGTCGAACTGCTGCGGGATGGTGGATTGCCACTCGTATGCCTTTGAAAATCACGTTAGCATGCGAATGGAAGAAGTTTTTGGACAACTTTGCAATGCATCTTGCTAGTGCTCCTGCAACACTCCGTGGAAACTCTTGCGGGTCTCTTTGCGCTGCGAGATGCAAAGAACTGGGTGAACTCGTCAAACAAGATCGGAAGATGTTTGCAGTGCTGGCACACTTCCTCTCTCGGCGAGAAGTCAGGGAGAAGCTTTAGGCTAGGATGCAGACGACGAGAGAGGCAGAAGACGGAGGTACGGGGCTGTCCGGAGCGAAGTGCCGCTGGCCGGCGTCTTTCGCCCGAAGCAGCGCGCCGGAGCGCACCGCCACCGGCACAAGCAGCAGTGCGCGAAGTAGCGGCTCTTTCGCTTTCGCTAGACGGAGAGCCGGCAGCTTGCAGGAGGTGAAGAAGCAAGCCGCACAACAGCAGCATTGTGGGCGCAGCTCTCTTACTGCTGCGGGATGGTGGATTGCCACTCGCATGCCTTTGAAAATCACGTTAGCATGCGAATGGAAGAAGTTTTTGGACAACTTTGCAATGCATCTTGCTAGTGCTCCTGCAACGCTCCGTGGAAACTCTTGCGGGTCTCTTTGCGCTGCGAGATGCAAAGAACTGGGTGAACTCGTCAAACAAGATCGGTAGATGTTTGCAGTGCTGGCACACTTTCTCTCTCGGCGAGAAGTCATGGAGAAGCTTTTGGCTAGGATGCAGACGACGAGAGAGGCAGAAGACGGAGGTACGGGGCTATCCGGAGCGAAGTGCCGCTGGCCGGCGTCTTTCGCCCGAAGCAGCGCTCCGGAGCGCACCGCCACCGGCACAAGCAGCAGTGCGCGAAGTAGCGGCTCTTTCGCTTTCGCTAGACGGAGAGCCGGCAGCTTGCAGGAGGTGAAGAAGCAAGCCGCACAACAGCAGCATTGAGGGCGCAGCTCTCTTACTGCTGCGGGATGGTGGATTGCCATTCGTATGCCTATGAAAATCACGTTAGCATGCGAATGGAAGAAGTTTTTGGACAACTTTGCAATGCATCTTGCTAGTGCTCCTGCAACACTCCGTGGAAACTCTTGCGGGTCTCTTTGCGCTGCGAGATGCAAAGAACTGGGTGAACTCGTCAAACAAGATCGGTAGATGTTTGCAGTGCTGGCACACTTTCTCTCTCGGCGAGAAGTCATGGAGAAGCTTTTGGCTTGGATGCAGACGACGAGAGAGGCAGAAGACGGAGGTACGGGGCTGTCCGGAGCGAAGTGCCGCTGGCCGGCGTCTTTCGCCCGAAGCAGCGCTCCGGAGCGCACCGCCACCGGCACAAGCAGCAGTGCGCGAAGTAGCGGCTCTTTCGCTTTCGCTAGACGGAGAGCCGGCAGCTTGCAGGAGGTGAAGAAGCAAGCCGCACAACAGCAGCATTGTGGGCGCAGCTCTCTTACTGCTGCGGGATGGTGGATTGCCACTCGCATGCCTTTGAAAATCACGTTAGCATGCGAATGGAAGAAGTTTTTGGACAACTTTGCAATGCATCTTGCTAGTGCTCCTGCAACGCTCCGTGGAAACTCTTGCGGGTCTCTTTGCGCTGCGAGATGCAAAGAACTGGGTGAACTCGTCAAACAAGATCGGTAGATGTTTGCAGTGCTGGCACACTTTCTCTCTCGGCGAGAAGTCATGGAGAAGCTTTTGGCTAGGATGCAGACGACGAGAGAGGCAGAAGACGGAGGTACGGGGCTATCCGGAGCGAAGTGCCGCTGGCCGGCGTCTTTCGCCCGAAGCAGCGCTCCGGAGCGCACCGCCACCGGCACAAGCAGCAGTGCGCGAAGTAGCGGCTCTTTCGCTTTCGCTAGACGGAGAGCCGGCAGCTTGCAGGAGGTGAAGAAGCAAGCCGCACAACAGCAGCATTGAGGGCGCAGCTCTCTTACTGCTGCGGGATGGTGGATTGCCATTCGTATGCCTATGAAAATCACGTTAGCATGCGAATGGAAGAAGTTTTTGGACAACTTTGCAATGCATCTTGCTAGTGCTCCTGCAACACTCCGTGGAAACTCTTGCGGGTCTCTTTGCGCTGCGAGATGCAAAGAACTGGGTGAACTCGTCAAACAAGATCGGTAGATGTTTGCAGTGCTGGCACACTTTCTCTCTCGGCGAGAAGTCATGGAGAAGCTTTTGGCTTGGATGCAGACGACGAGAGAGGCAGAAGACGGAGGTACGGGGCTGTCCGGAGCGAAGTGCCGCTGGCCGGCGTCTTTCGCCCGAAGCAGCGCTCCGGAGCGCACCGCCACCGGCACAAGCAGCAGTGCGCGAAGTAGCGGCTCTTTCGCTTTCGCTAGACGGAGAGCCGGCAGCTTGCAGGAGGTGAAGAAGCAAGCCGCACAACAGCAGCATTGTGGGCGCAGCTCTCTTACTGCTGCGGGATGGTGGATTGCCACTCGTATGCCTTTGAAAATCACGTTAGCATGCGAATGGAAGAAGTTTTTGGACAACTTTGCAATGCATCTTGCTAGTGCTCCTGCAACGCTCCGTGGAAACTCTTGCGGGTCTCTTTGCGCTGCGAGATGCAAAGAACTGGGTGAACTCGTCAAGCAAGATCGGAAGATGTTTGCAGAGCTGGCACACTTTCTCTCTCGGCGAGAAGTCATGGAGAAGCTTTAGGCTAGGATGCAGACGACGGGAGAGGCAGAAGACGGAGGTACGGGGCTGTCCGGAGCGAAGTGCCGCTGGCCGGCGTCTTTCGCCCGAAGCAGCGCTCCGGAGCGCACCGCCACCGGCACAAGCAGCAGTGCGCGAAGTAGCGGCTCTTTCGCTTTCGCTAGACGGAGAGCCGGCAGCTTGCAGGAGGTGAAGAAGCAAGCCGCACAACACCAGCCCACTGCGGCTAGCTGGTTGCTAGATTTCCACGAATTTCAAGTTGCCACCAAGGGACAGGCTGCCACCAGTGCCAAGTCAGGCTGCTTGCAGAGTGCCTAAAGAGCTCTGCCAACTGAGACCAGGAACGTGGGCTGGTGAGTTTTGTATTCCGGGGCAGAAGCTGTGTCAGTATCAGGTAGGCCCTCAGTCCTTAGGGGCCGTCTGCCTGCTGGATTTCCGCCAATATCAAGATGCCGCCCAGGGACAAGCTGCCACCTGTGCCAACTCAGGCTGCTTTGAGTGTGCCCATGGAGTTCTGCAATCTGAGACCAGGCACGTGGTGTGGTGAGCTTAGTTTACCTGGGCAGAAGCCTTTGTCAGTACCAGGTAGGCCTTCGCCCTTCGGGGCCAGCTGCCTGCTGGGTTTTTGCGAATCTGAAGATGCTGCCCAGGGACAAGCTGCCACCTGTGCCAACTCGCGCTGCCTTGAGAGTGCCCATGGAGCTCTGCAAACTGAGACCATTAACGTGGGTTGGTCTGTTTTGTTTCCCTGGGCAGAAGCATTTGTCAGTACCAGGTAGGCCCTTGGCACTTATGGGCCGGCTGCCGGCTGGATTTCCGCCAATATCAAGATGCCGCCCAGGGGCAAGCTGCCACCTGTGCCAACTCGGGCTGCTTTAAGAGTGCCCACAGAGCTCTGCAAACTGAGACCCGGAACGTGGGGTTATGGGGTTTTTTTTTCCTGGGCAGAAGCCTTTGTCAGTACCAGGTAGGCTCTCAGTCCTTAGGGGCCGTCGGCCTGCCGGATTTCCACGAATATCAAGATGCCGCCCAGGGACAAGCTGCCACCTGTGGCAACTCACGCTGATTTTAGAGTACCCATGGAGCTCTGCAAACTGAGACCATGAACGTGTGTTGGCGAATTTTGTTTAACTGGGCAGAAGCCTTTGTCTGTTCCAGGTAGGCCCACGGCCCTTAGGGGTCGTCTGCCTGCTGGATTTCCGCCAATACCAAGATGCCGCCCATGGACAAGCTGCCACCTGTGCCAACTCGGTCTGCTTTGAGAGTGCCCATGGAGCTCTGCAAACTGAGATGTGGAACGTGGGGTGGTGGGTTTTGTTTCCCTGGGCAGAAGCCTTTGTCAGTACCAGGTAGGCCCTTGTTCCTCAGGGGCAGGCTGGCGGCTCAATTTCCATGAATATCAAGATGCTGCCCAGGGACAAGCTGCCACTTGTGCCAACTCGCGCTGCTTTGAGGGTGCCCACGGAGCTCTGCAAACTGAGACCAGGAACGTAGGACTGTGGGTTTTGTTTTCCCGGGCAGAAGCCTCTCTCAGTGCCAGGTAGGCCCTTGTTCCTTAGGGGCAGGCTGGCAGGAAGATTTCCACGAATATCAAGATGCTGCCCAGGGACAAGCTGCCACCTGTGCCAACTCGGGCTGCTTTGAGAGTGCCCATGGAGCTCTGCAAACTGAGACCAGGAACGTGGATTGTGAGTTTTGTTTCCCGGGCAGAAGCATTTGTCAGTACCAGGTAGGCCCTTGGAATTTCAGGGCAGGCTGCCTGCTGGATTTCCACGAATATCAAGATGCTGCCCAGGGACAAGCTGCCACCTGTGCCAACTCGGGCTGCTTTGAGAGTGCCCATGGAGCTCTGCAAACTGAGACCAGAAACGTGGGGTGCTGGGTTTTGTTTCCCCTGGCAGAAGCCTTTGTCAGTACCAGGTCGGCCCTTGGCCCTTGGGGGCCGGCTGCCTGCAGGATTTCCACAAATATCAAGATGCCGCCCAGGGACAAGCTGCCACCTGTGCCAACTTGGGCTGCTTTGAGAGTGCCCATGGAGCTCTGCAAACTGAGATGTGGAACATGGGCTGGTGGGTTTTCTTTCCCCGGGCAGAAGCCTTTGTCAGTACCAGGAGAGTCCTTGTTCCTCAGGGGCAGGCTGCCGGCTGGATTTCCACGAATATCAAGATGCTGCCCAGGGACCAGCTGCCACTTGGGCCAACTCGTGCTGCTATGAGGGTGCCCACGGAGCTCTGCAAACTGAGACCAGGAACGTAGGACTGTGGGTTTTGTTTTCCCGGGCAGAAGCCTCTCTCAGTACCAGGTATGCCCTTGTTCCTTAGGTGCAGGCTGGCAGCAAGCTTTCCACGAATATCAAGATGCTGCCCAGGGATATTCTGCCACCTGTGCCAACTCGGGCTGCTTTGAGAGTGCCCACGGAGCTCTGCAAACTGAGACCATGAACCTGGGGTGCTGAGTTTTGTTTCTCCGGGCAGAAGCATTTGCAGTGCCAGGTAGGCCCTCGGTCCTTAAGGGCAGGCAGCCTGCTGGATTTCCACGAATATCAAGATGCTGCCCAGGGACAAGCTGCCACCTGTGCCAACTCACGCTGCTTTGAGAGTGCCCATGGTGCTCTGCAAACTGAGACCAGAAACGTGGGGTGCTGGGTTTTGTTTTCCAGGGCAGAAGCCTTTGTCAGTACCAAGTAGGCCCTTGTTCCTTAGGGACAGCCTGGAAGCAAGATTTCCCCGAATATCAAAATGCTGCCCAGGGATATTCTGCCACCTGTGCCAACTCGGGCTGCTTTGAGAGTGCCCACGGAGTTCTTCAAACTGAGACCAGGAACGTGGGTTTGTCGGTGTTGTTTTCCCGGGCAGAAACATTTGCAGGACCAGGTAGGCCCTCGGCCCTTTGGGGGAGGCTGGCACCAGGATTTCCACGAAAATCAAGTTTCCGCCCAGGGACAAGCTGCCACCTTTGCCAACTCACACTGCTTTGAGAGTGCCCACGGAGCTCTGCAAACTGTGACCAGGACCGTGGGGTGCTGAGTTTTGTTTTCCCGGGCAGAAGTATTTGTCAGTACTAGGTAGGCCCACGGTCTTTCAGGGCCGTCAGCCTGCTGAATTTCCACGAATATCAGGATGCTGCCCACGGAGGAGCTGCCACCTGTGCCAACTCGGGCTGCTTTGAGAGTGCCCATGGTGCTCTGCAAACTGAGACCAGAAACGTGGGGTGCTGGGTTTTGTTTTCCAGGGCAGAAGCCTTTGTCAGTACCAGGAGGGTCCTTGTTCCTTATGGGCAGTCTGCCTGCTGGATTTCCACGAATATCAAGATGCTGCCCAGGGACAAGCTGCCACCTG
Organism: Motacilla alba alba; assembly: GCF_015832195.1. Taxonomy (NCBI): domain Eukaryota; kingdom Metazoa; phylum Chordata; class Aves; order Passeriformes; family Motacillidae; genus Motacilla; species Motacilla alba. The sequence continues at coordinate 29,188 of NW_024037433.1, forward strand.
TGCCAACTCGGGCTGCTTTGAGAGTGCCCATGGAGCTCTGCAAACTGGGACCAGGAAAGTGGTGTTCTGAGTATTGTTTTCCCGGTCAGAAGCCTTTGTCAGTGTCAGGTCGGCCCTTGTTCCACAGGGGCAGGCTGCCTGCTGGATTTCCACGAATATCAAGATGCCGCCCAGGGACAAGCTGCCACCTGTGCCAACTCGGGCTGCTTTGAGAGTGCCCATGGAGCTCTGCAAACTGAGACCTGGAACGTGGGGTGGTGGGTTTTGTTTCCCCGGGCAGAAGCCTTTGTCAGTACCAGGTCAGGCCTTGGCCCTTGGGGGCCGGCTGCCTGCTGGATTTCCACAAATATCAAGATGCCGCCCAGGGACAAGCTGCCACCTGTGCCAACTCGGGCTGCTTTGAGAGTGCCCACGGTGCTCTGCAAACTGAGATGTGGAACGTGGGGTGGTGGATTTTGTTTCCCTGGGCAGAAGCCTTTGTCAGTACCAGGAAGGCCCTTGTTCCTCAGGGGCAGGCTGCCTGCTGGATTTCCACGAATATCAAGATGCTGCCCAGGGACAAGCTGCCACTTGTGCCAACTCGCGCTGCTTTGAGAGTGCCCACGGAGCTCTGCAAACTGAGACCAGGAAGGTAGGGTTGTGGGTTTTGTTTTCCCGGGCAGAAGCCTTTGTCAGTACCAGGTAGGCCCTTGTTCCACAGGGGCAGGCTGCCTGCAGGATTTCCACGAATATCAAGATGCTGCCCAGGGACAAGCTGCCACCTGTGCCAACTCGTGCTGCTTTGAGAGTGCCCATGGAGCTCTGCAAACTGAGACCATGAACCTGGGGTGCTGAGTTTTGTTTCTCCGGGCAGAAGCATTTGAAGTGCCAGGTAGGCCCTCGGTCCTTAAGGGCAGGCAGCCTGCTGGATTTCCACGAATATCAAGATGCTGCCCAGGGACAAGCTGCCACCTGTGCCAACTCGCGCTGCTTTGAGAGTGCCCATGGTGCTCTGCAAACTGAGACCAGAAACGTGGTGTTCTGAGTTTTGTTTTCCCGGGCAGAAGCCTTTGTCAGTACCAGGTCGGCCCTTGGCCCTTGGGGGCCAGCTGCCTGCAGGATTTCCACGAATATCAAAATGCTGCCCAGGGACAAGCTGCCACTTGTGCCAACTTGGGCTGCTTTGAGAGTGCCCACGGAGCTCTTCAAACTGAGCCAAAGTATGTGGGATTTCGGGTTTTGTTTTCCAGGGCAGAAGCCTTTGTCAGTACGAAGTAGGCCCTCAGCCCTTAGAGGCAGTCTGCCTGCTGGATTTCCACGAATATCAAGATGCCACCCAGGGACAATCTGCCACCTGTGCCAACTTGGGCTGCTTTGAGAGTGCCCATGGAGCTCTGCAAACTTAGACCAGGAACTTGCCCTTGGTGAGTTTTGTTTCCCCGGGCAGAAGCCTTTGTCAGTACCAGGCAGGCTCTCGGAACTTCAGGGCCTGCTGGATTTCCACGAATATCAAGATGCTGCCCAGGGACAAGCTGCCACTTGTGCCAACTCGGGCTGCTTTGAGAGTGCCCACGGAGCTCTGCAAACTGAGACCATAACCTAGGGTTGTGGGTTTTGTTTTCTCGGGCAGAAGCCTTTCTCAGTACCAGGTAGGCCCTTGTTCCTTAGGGGCAGGCTGCCTGCTGAATTTCCACGAATATCAAGATGCTGCCCAGGGACAAGCTGCCACCTGTGCCAGCTCGGGCTGCTTTGAGGGTGCCCACGGAGCTCTAAAAACTGAGACAGGGTACATGGGGTTATGGGTTATGTTTCCCCGGGCAGAAGCCATTGTAAGTACCAGGTAGGCCCTCGGCCCTTAGGGGCAGGCTGGCAGCAAGACTTCCACGAATATCAAGATGCCGCCCAGGGACAAGCTGCCACCTGTGCCAACTCACGCTGCTTTGAGAGTGCCCACGGATCTCTTCAAACTGAGCCAAAGTATGTGGGGTTTCGGGTTTTTTTTTCCCGGGCAGAACCCTTTGTCAGTACCAAGTAGGACCTCGGCCCTTAGAGGCAGTCTGCCTGCTGGATTTCCACGCATATCTAGATGCCGCCCAGGAACAAGCTGCCACCTGTGCCAACTTGGGCTGCTTTGAGAGTACCCATGGTGCTCTACAAACAGAAACCAGGAGCGTGGGATGGTGAGTTTTTTTTTTTCCTCGGCAGAAGCCTTTGTCAGTACCAGGTAGGCCCTCGGCCCTTCATGGCTGGCTGCCTGCTGGATTTCCACGAATATCAAGATGCCGCCCAGGGATATTCTGCCACCTGTGCCAACTCGGGCTGCTTTGAGAGTGCCCATGGAGCTCTGCAAACTGAGACCGGGACCGTGGGGTTCTGAGTTTTGTTTTCCCGGCAGAAGCCTTTGTCAGTACCAGGTAGGCCTTCGGCCCTATGGGTCCGGTTGCAGGCTGGATTTCCCCGAATAACAAGATGCCGCCCAGGGACAAGCTGCCACCTGTGCCAACTCGGGCTGCTTTGAGAGTGCCCATGGAGCTCTTCAAACTGTGGCCTGGAACGTCGGGTAATGTGTCTTGTTTTGCTGGGTAGAAGACTATCTCTGTACTAGGTCGGCCCTCCACCCTTAGCGGCCGGCTCCCCGCTGGATTTGCCCGAATATCACGGTGCCGTCCCGGGTCAAGCTGCCACCTGTGCCAACTCGGGCTGCTTTGAGAGTGCCCATGGAGCTCTACAAACTGAGACCAGCAACGTGGGATGGTGAGCTTTGTTTTTCTGGGAAGAAGCCTTTGTCAGTACCAGGTAGGCCCTCGGCCCTAAGGGGCCTGTTGCCTCCTGGATATCCACAAATATCAAGATGCCTCTCAGGGACAAGCTGCCACCTGTGCTAGCTCTGGCTGCTTTGAGAGTGCCCACGGAACTCTGCAAACTGAGACTAAGACCTTGGGGTGGTGGGTTTTTTTCTCCTTGGGCAGTATAATGCACAATACCTAGGTGTCCCTAAGCACGTTGATGCTTGGTGCCTGCTCGATTTCTGTATTAATCAGGATGCCATCCAATTAAAGGCTGATAGCTGTGCCAACGTTGGGTGCTTGCACAGTGCCCACAGAGCTCTGCAAACTGAGACCTAGACGGTGAGGTGTTGAGTTTTTTTTTCCTGGGCTGTTGCCCGCACAGTACTTTTGTGGCCATTTGGGGCCTGAGACCAGGAAGGTGAGGTGGTGAGTTTGGTTTCCCTGGGAAAAAGCTCACCACATTTTTTGGATGGGCCTTGCGTGCAGGCCCCGGTTGGCTGCTGTAATGCCGCATTGATCAAGATCTAGCTCACGTACAACCTGCCACCTGTGCCACCTCAGGCTGCTCTCACAGTGCCTGTGGATACAACGCTCTGTTTGACTCTTAGAGGTCTAATTACAAGCTGTGTTTGATAAATTATGAGTGTGGTAAATGAATGTGTTCTAGGAGTGTGAGATCCTTGAAATAGTATAATTTTTGATTTTCTTATGGTTGGAAGATCGTTTTACAAGCATAATGGGAATACTCCTTTTTTTAGGTACTTTTTCTTCTAGAAAGTATACCATAAGTGTTTTCTAATATTAAATGACAGAGCAGCCCGTTGATCCTTTACTGGAAATTTTTCCTATTTTTCAAAAATAACAGAAAAAAGCTCTTGCAAAAATAAGGGGAAAAAATTGCTTTAAAAAGTATTTCATTACAGCTTTTAAAGGCAATTAAAGTGCACCCATTGCTGATGGGAAGCCGATAACTGGTTAAACATGTATTCACTTGTTATGTCTCTCTAAAGAAATACTCTAACATCAAGCAATTAATCCCTTCCATCATAGTTTTAACCTCTTTCCTAGTTTAAATGTCAATGAAAAACATCATGAAGAACTCCATATGTATCTCTCCGATTCATCTTACATACAAAGCAACTATTTTTCCACCGGTTTGCTTGATGGTCTGCTTACTGCATTCAGCATTTTTTGGCATGCTTTTTTGCTTCTTTCTGCTGTCAATACTGGCCAATACATGCCATCTGCCAATGGTAGGATTTCTCTCACCTAAGCATATGGATTGAATCTTTAAGATCACTTTCGATAAAATGGATAAAAAAGGAGTTGTTTGATTCCACCTAACATTGAGTCTCTTGGTAAAGGTCACCTGGAGAAAAGTTTTTGCTTCTAGAATTCAACTCATGGATTGAAATATTTGAGAAGACTGATAGGCACTGGAGCATGGAGACACCTTCAGCCTCTGTGGATATAAAGCCCAGATTAAAATGATCAATTCTCTCAACTTGATGGACTGTACTTGATGGAGCAGAATTCTGACTAGAATCTCTTTCACACATAGAACACCCTGTTCAAGACACATGGTAAGATGAAGCTCACCTCCGGTTCCCTGCAGGTATTTGTATTTCTAATGAGTCTTTGGGATGCCTAGGTGATTTTCAGATGTCTAAAGATGAGACAAAGCCCACGACTTTCTCAAGACCTGGAACCATCTCCCTAGAAGCTGCAAAACACACAATGCCTCACTTGTGTCAAATTTGCCAAAGCAAGGACTAGAGCAAGAACTGGATGCAAAATACTTACACAGAGATGATAGTTTTTAAGATATTCATCAGATATTCTTCACATGGGAAGAGTCTTTGAACTCTTCTGTGATAGAACCCCAAAACTAAATGTTTTTTTTTTCATTGAGCACTCTTCTTGATGCAATTCTTCAACTTGGCATGGCTTAATTCAATAGCATCCAAGTCAGAGAAAAATTGATAAAGGCAGATAGGAAAGAAAATTAGAAATTCGTTACTCAGAGTGTGAGTAGGAAGACAGGGAGCCATTCAAAAGAATAAGGAAACAAAACAGGAGCAGTGAAAATGAGACACATGCTGCATCTTTCCGGCGGGGAAGATGGATTATTTAATTAGTGACAAAATTAGAAGAGCCTGAACATTTGCTGTCCCACAACAGGAACAGAAAAACCATTGGGCACGCACATAATAGCCAAAGAAACATAACAAAGAGAAGGAAATACAGAGAATAGGAAAAAGAAGTAAGACGCTTTTTTCAATCATTGAAATTCAGGTGGTGTATCATTCTAATACACTTTTTTATACAGTAAAAGAGTAGTTATATACAGTCGGGTAAATTGCAGCTATGTATCATTTTTAGACAGGAAATGTTTTCCAAGAAACATGTACCAGATTATATATACAAGTTCCTGACTGCCAAAGAAGAAAGTACAAAACAGCAAACACTTGGGTAAAGTCCCAGGAACCAGAGATCAAGATCTACACCGATATAAGGAGAGCGGTGAGTTTTTCAAGAAGCAAAAGCGAATGCAGCTGACTGTGCTTGTGGATGAAAAGCTGTGGGATTTTTTGCAATTCCATTAAGAGCGCACAAAAGCGCGGTGCTCGGCTGCCTCATGCTTCGCATGCTGCGAGATGCACAGAAATTAAGATGAGCAAGGTTCTTCAGCTTTGCCCTTTTTCAGCAGCTGCGCCACACCGATGGACTGGAATATCTCTCGAGATGTTTTCCTTTCTCAAGAATGTATTGTTGCTGTGTCTTGACCGCACAAGGATAAGTATGAAGAGATCATAGCCATCTCGAAATAAATTCGCCGCTTTATTAAAAAGATAAATGCTTCAACAATGCGCAGCCACGACAAAAATCAGGGCCAAGACTGGGAGACGTTTGCTGTGCTGGCACCCAATTTCTGTCGGCGAAAAGTCATGGAGAAGCTTTTGGCTTGGATGCAGACGACGAGAGAGGCAGAAGACGGAGGTACGGGGCTGTCCGGAGCGAAGTGCCGCTGGCCGGCGTCTTTCG
>NW_024037434.1:0-33957 GCF_015832195.1 Motacilla alba alba
ACAGGTGGCAGCTTGTCCCTGGGCGGCATCTTGATATTCGTGGAAATCCAGCCGGCAGCCTGCCCCTGAGGAACAAGGGCCCAACTGGTACAGACAAAGGCTTCTGCCCTGGAAAACAAAACCCAGCACCCCACGTTTCTGCTCTCAGTTTGCAGAGCACCATGGGCACTCTCAAAGCAGCGCGAGTTGGCACAGGTGGCAGCTTGTCCCTGGGCAGCATCTTGATATTCATGGAAATCCAGCAGGCTGCCTGCCCTTAAGGACCAAGGGCCTACCTGGTACTGAGAGAGGCTTCTGCCCGGGAAAACAAAACCCACAACCCTACGTTCCTGGTCTCAGTTTGCAGAGCTCCGTGGGTACCCTCAAAGCAGCCCGAGTTGGCACAAGTGGCAGCTTGTCCCTGGGCAGCATCTTGATATTCGTGGAAATCCAGCAGGCAGCCGGCCCTGAAGTTCCGAGAGCCTGCCTGGTACTGCAAATGCTTCTGCCCGGGGAAACAAAACTCACCAAGGCATGTTCCTGGTCTAACTTTGCAGAGCTCCATGGGCACTCTCAAAGCAGCCCGAGTTGGCACAGGTGGCAGCTTGTCCCTCGGTGGCATCTTGGTATGCGTGGAAATCCAGCAGGCAGACTGCCTCTAAGGGCTGAGGGCCTACTTGGTACTGACAAAGGCTTCTGCCCGGGAAAACAAAACCCATAACCCCACATACTTTCTCTCAGTTTGAAGAGCTCCGTGGGCACTCTCAAAGCAGCCCGAGTTGGCACAAGTGGCAGCTTCTCCCTGGGCAGCATCTTGATATTCGTGGAAATCCTGCAGGCAGCTGGCCCCCAAGGGCCAAGGCCTCACCTGGTACTGACAAAGGCTTCTGCCCGGGGAAACAAAACCCAGCACCCCACGTTTCTGGTCTCAGTTTGCAGAGCACCATGGGCACTCTCAAAGCAGTGCGAGTTGGCACAGGTGGCAGCTTGTCCCTGGGCAGCATCTTGATATTCATGGAAATCCAGCAGGCTGCCTGCCCTCAAAGACCAAGGGCCTACCTGGCATTGCAAATGTTTCTGCCCAGAGAAACAAAACTCAGCACCTCACGTTAATGGTCCCAGTTTGCAGAGCTCCATGGGAACTCTCAAAGCAGCCCGAGTTGGCACAGGTTGCAGCTTGTCCCTGGGCAGCATCTTGATATTCGTGGAAACCTTGCTGCCAGCCTGCCCCTAAGGAACAAGGGCCTACCTGGTACTGAGAGAGGCTTCTGCCCGGGAAAACAAAACCCACAACCCTACGTTCCTGGTCTCAGTTTCCAGAGCTCCGTGGGCACCCTCAAAGCAGCGTGAGTTGGCACAAGTGGCAGCTTGTCCCTGGGCAGCATCTTGATATTCGTGGAAATCCAGCAGGCAGCCGGCCCTGAATTACGAGAGCCTACCTGGTACTGCAAATGCTTCTGCCCGGAGAAACAAAACTCACCAAGGCAAGTTCCTGGTCTCACTTTGCAGAGCTCCATGGGCACTCTCAAATCAGCCCGAGTTGGCACAGGTGGCAGCTTGTCCCTGGGCGGCATCTTGATATTCATGGAAATTCAGCAGGCAGCCTGCCCCTGAGGAACAAGGACCCTCCTGGTACTGACAAAGGCTTCTGCCCGGGGAAACAAAACCCACCACCCCACGTTCCACATCTCAGTTTGCAGAGCTCCATGGGCACTCTCAAAGCAGCGCGAGTTGGCACAGGTGGCAGCTTGTCCCTGGGCGGCATCTTGATATTCATGGAAATTCAGCCGGCCGCCGGCCACCAAGGGCCAATGGCCTACCTGGTACTGACAAAGGCTTCTGCCCGGGAAAACAAAACTCAGAACACCACTTTCCTGGTCTCAGTTTGAAGAGCTCTGTGGGCACTCTCAAAGCAGCCCGAGTTGGCACAGGGGGCAGCTTGTCCCTGGGCGGCATCTTGATATTCGTGGAAATCCTGCAGGCAGCTGGCCCCCAAGGGCCAATGGCCTACCTGGTACTGACAAAGGCTTCTGCCCGGGAAAACAAAACTCAGAACACCACTTTCCTGGTCTCAGTTTTTAGAGCTCCATGGGCACTCTCAAAGCAGCGCGAGTTGGCACAGGTGGCAGCTTGTCCCTGGGCGGAAACCAGATTTTCGTGGAAATCCTGGTGCCAGTCTCCCCCAAAGGGCCGAGGGCCTACCTGGTACTGACAAATGTTTCTGCCCGGGAAAACAAAACCCACAAACCCACGTTCCTGGTCTCAGTTTGAAGAACTCCGTGGGCACTCTCAAAGCAGCCCGAGTTGGCACAGGTGGCAGAATATCCCTGGGCAGCATCTTGATATTCAGGGAAATCTTGCTGTCAGGTTGTCCCTAAGGAACAAGGGCCTGCTTGGTACTGACAAAGGCTTCTGCCCGGGAAAACAAAACCCAAAACCCTACGTTCCTGGTCTCAGTTTTCACAGCTCCGTGGGCACCCTCAAAGCAGCGCGAGTTGGCACAAGTTGCAGCTTGTCCCTGGGCAGCATCTTGATATTCGTGGAAATTGAGCCGCCAGCCTGCCCCTGAGGAACAAGGGCCTACCTGGTACTGACAATGGCTTCTGCCCAGGAAAACAAAACCCAGCACCCCACGTTTCTGGTCTCAGTTTGCAGAGCACCATGGGCACTCTCAAAGCAGCGCGAGTTGGCACAGGTGACAGCTTGTCCCTGGGCAGCATCTTGATATTCGTGGAAATCCTGCAGGCTGCCAGCCGTTAAAGACCAAGGGCCTACCTGGCACTGCAAATGTTTCTGCCCAGAGAAACAAAATTCAGCACCTAACGTTAATGGTCCCAGTTTGCAGAGCTCCATGGGAACTCTCAAAGCAGCCCGAGTTGGCACAGGTGGCAGCTTGTCCCTGGGCAGCATCTTGATATTCGTGGAAATCTTGCTGCCAGCCTGCCCCTAAGGAACAAGGGCCTACCTGGTACTGACAAAGGCTTCTGCCCGGGAAAACAAAACCCAGAACCCCACATACTTTCTCTCAGTTTGAAGAGCTCCGTGGGCACTCTCAAAGCAGCCCGAGTTGGCACAAGTGGCAGCTTCTCCCTGGGCAGCATCTTGATATTCGTGGAAATCCTGCAGGAAGCTGGCCCCCAAGGGCCAAGGCCTGACCTGGTACTGACAAAGGCTTCTGCCCTGGAAAACAAAACCCATAACCCCACGTTTCTGGTCTCAGTTTGCAGAGCACCATGGGCACTCTCAAAGCAGCCCGAGTTAGCACAGGTGGCAGCTTGTCCCTGGGCAGCATCTTGATATTCGTGGAATTCCAGCAGGCTGCCTGCCCTTAAGGACCGAGGGCCTACCTGGGACTGACAAAGGCTTCTGCCCTGGAAAACAAAACCCAGCACCCCACGTTTCTGCTCTCAGTTTGCAGAGCACCATGGGCACTCTCAAAGCAGCGCGAGTTGGCACAGGTGGCAGCTTGTCCCTGGGCAGCATCTTGATATTCGTGGAAATCCAGCTGGCAGCCTGCCCCTGTGGAACAAGGGCCCACCTGGTACTGACAAAGTCTTCTGCCCGGGAAAACAAAACTCACAACCCCACGTTCCTGGTCTCAGTTTGCAGAGCTCCATGGGCTCTCCCAAAGCAGCGCGAGTTGGCACAAGTGGCAGCTTGTCCCTGGGCGGCATCTTCAGATTCGTGGAAATCCAGCAGGCTGCTGGCCCCAAAGGGCCGAGGGCCTACCTGGTACTGACCAAGGCTTCTGCCAGGGGAAACAAAACTCAGAACACCACTTTCCTGGTCTCAGTTTGCAGAGCTCCATGGGCACCCTCAAAGCAGCCGAGTTGGCACAGGTGGCAGCTTATCCCTGGGCAGCATCTTGATATTCGTGGAAATCCAGCAGGCAGCCTGCCCCTGAGGAACAAGGACCCTCCTGGTACTGACAAAGGCTTCTGCCCGGGGAAACAAAACCCACCACCCCACGTTCCACATCTCAGTTTGCAGAGCTCCATGGGCACTCTCAAAGCAGCGCGAGTTGGCACAGGTGGCAGCTTGTCCCTGGGCGGCATCTTGATATTCATGAAATTTCAGCCGGCAGCCGGCCCCCAAGGGCCAAGGCCTGACCTGGTACTGACAAAGGCTTCTGCCCTGGAAAACAAAACCCAGCAGCCCACGTTTCTGGTCTCAGTTTGCAGAGCACCATGGGCACTCTCAAAGCAGCGCGAGTTGGCACAGGTGGCAACTGCTCCGTGGGCAGCATCTTGATATTCGTGGAAATTCAGCAGGCTGACGGCCCGGGAAAACAAAACTCAGCACCCGACGGTCCTGGTCACAGTTTGCAGAGCTCCGTGGGCACTCTCAAAGCAGCGCGAGTTGGCAAAGGTGGCAGCTTGTCCCTGGGCGGAAACTTGATTTTCGTGGAAATCCTGGCGCCAGCCTCCCCCAAAGGGCCGAGGGCCTACCTGGTACTGACAAATGCTTCTGCCCGGGAAAACAAAACCCACAAACCCACGTTCCTGGTCTCAGTTTGAAGAACTCCGTGGGCACACTCAAAGCAGCCCGAGTTGGCACAGGTGACAGCTTGTCCCTGGGCAGCATCTTGATATTCATGGAAATCCAGCAGGCTGCCTGCCCTTAAGGAACAAGGGCCTACCTGGTACTGAGAGAGGCTTCTGCCCGGGAAAACAAAACCCACAACCCTACGTTCCTGGTCTCAGTTTGCAGAGCTCCGTGGGTACCCTCAAAGCAGCCCGAGTTGGCACAAGTGGCAGCTTGTCCCTGGGCAGCATCTTGATATTCGTGGAAATCCAGCAGGCAGCCGGCCCTGAAGTTCCGAGAGCCTGCCTGGTACTGCAAATGCTTCTGCCCGGGGAAACAAAACTCACCAAGGCATGTTCCTGGTCTAACTTTGCAGAGCTCCATGGGCACTCTCAAAGCAGCCCGAGTTGGCACAGGTGGCAGCTTGTCCCTCGGTGGCATCTTGGTATGCGTGGAAATCCAGCAGGCAGACTGCCTCTAAGGGCTGAGGGCCTACTTGGTACTGACAAAGGCTTCTGCCCGGGAAAACAAAACCCATAACCCCACATACTTTCTCTCAGTTTGAAGAGCTCCGTGGGCACTCTCAAAGCAGCCCGAGTTGGCACAAGTGGCAGCTTCTCCCTGGGCAGCATCTTGATATTCGTGGAAATCCTGCAGGCAGCTGGCCCCCAAGGGCCAAGGCCTCACCTGGTACTGACAAAGGCTTCTGCCCGGGGAAACAAAACCCAGCACCCCACGTTTCTGGTCTCAGTTTGCAGGGCACCATGGGCACTCTCAAAGCAGCGCGAGTTGGCACAGGTGGCAGCTTGTCCCTGGGCAGCATCTTGATATTCATGGAAATCCAGCAGGCTGCCTGCCCTCAAAGACCAAGGGCCTACCTGGCATTGCAAATGTTTCTGCCCAGAGAAACAAAACTCAGCACCTCACGTTAATGGTCCCAGTTTGCAGAGCTCCATGGGAACTCTCAAAGCAGCCCGAGTTGGCACAGGTTGCAGCTTGTCCCTGGGCAGCATCTTGATATTCGTGGAAACCTTGCTGCCAGCCTGCCCCTAAGGAACAAGGGCCTACCTGGTACTGAGAGAGGCTTCTGCCCGGGAAAACAAAACCCACAACCCTACGTTCCTGGTCTCAGTTTCCAGAGCTCCGTGGGCACCCTCAAAGCAGCGTGAGTTGGCACAAGTGGCAGCTTGTCCCTGGGCAGCATCTTGATATTCGTGGAAATCCAGCAGGCAGCCGGCCCTGAATTACGAGAGCCTACCTGGTACTGCAAATGCTTCTGCCCGGAGAAACAAAACTCACCAAGGCAAGTTCCTGGTCTCACTTTGCAGAGCTCCATGGGCACTCTCAAATCAGCCCGAGTTGGCACAGGTGGCAGCTTGTCCCTGGGCGGCATCTTGATATTCATGGAAATTCAGCCGGCCGCCGGCCACCAAGGGCCAATGGCCTACCTGGTACTGACAAAGGCTTCTGCCCGGGAAAACAAAACTCAGAACACCACTTTCCTGGTCTCAGTTTTTAGAGCTCCATGGGCACTCTCAAAGCAGCGCGAGTTGGCACAGGTGGCAGCTTGTCCCTGGGCGGAAACCAGATTTTCGTGGAAATCCTGGTGCCAGTCTCCCCCAAAGGGCCGAGGGCCTACCTGGTCCTGTAAATGTTTCTGCCCGGGAAAACAAAACCCACAAACCCACGTTCCTGGTCTCAGTTTGAAGAACTCCGTGGGCACTCTCAAAGCAGCCCGAGTTGGCACAGGTGGCAGAATATCCCTGGGCAGCATCTTGATATTCAGGGAAATCTTGCTGTCAGGTTGTCCCTAAGGAACAAGGGCCTGCTTGGTACTGACAAAGGCTTCTGCCCGGGAAAACAAAACCCAAAACCCTACGTTCCTGGTCTCAGTTTTCACAGCTCCGTGGGCACCCTCAAAGCAGCGCGAGTTGGCACAAGTTGCAGCTTGTCCCTGGGCAGCATCTTGATATTCGTGGAAATTGAGCCGCCAGCCTGCCCCTGAGGAACAAGGGCCTACCTGGTACTGACAATGGCTTCTGCCCAGGAAAACAAAACCCAGCACCCCACGTTTCTGGTCTCAGTTTGCAGAGCACCATGGGCACTCTCAAAGCAGCGCGAGTTGGCACAGGTGACAGCTTGTCCCTGGGCAGCATCTTGATATTCGTGGAAATCCTGCAGGCTGCCAGCCGTTAAAGACCAAGGGCCTACCTGGCACTGCAAATGTTTCTGCCCAGAGAAACAAAATTCAGCACCTAACGTTAATGGTCCCAGTTTGCAGAGCTCCATGGGAACTCTCAAAGCAGCCCGAGTTGGCACAGGTGGCAGCTTGTCCCTGGGCAGCATCTTGATATTCGTGGAAATCTTGCTGCCAGCCTGCCCCTAAGGAACAAGGGCCTACCTGGTACTGACAAAGGCTTCTGCCCGGGAAAACAAAACCCAGAACCCCACATACTTTCTCTCAGTTTGAAGAGCTCCGTGGGCACTCTCAAAGCAGCCCGAGTTGGCACAAGTGGCAGCTTCTCCCTGGGCAGCATCTTGATATTCGTGGAAATCCTGCAGGAAGCTGGCCCCCAAGGGCCAAGGCCTGACCTGGTACTGACAAAGGCTTCTGCCCTGGAAAACAAAACCCATAACCCCACGTTTCTGGTCTCAGTTTGCAGAGCACCATGGGCACTCTCAAAGCAGCCCGAGTTAGCACAGGTGGCAGCTTGTCCCTGGGCAGCATCTTGATATTCGTGGAATTCCAGCAGGCTGCCTGCCCTTAAGGACCGAGGGCCTACCTGGGACTGACAAAGGCTTCTGCCCTGGAAAACAAAACCCAGCACCCCACGTTTCTGCTCTCAGTTTGCAGAGCACCATGGGCACTCTCAAAGCAGCGCGAGTTGGCACAGGTGGCAGCTTGTCCCTGGGCAGCATCTTGATATTCGTGGAAATCCAGCTGGCAGCCTGCCCCTGTGGAACAAGGGCCCACCTGGTACTGACAAAGTCTTCTGCCCGGGAAAACAAAACTCACAACCCCACGTTCCTGGTCTCAGTTTGCAGAGCTCCATGGGCACTCCCAAAGCAGCGCAAGTTGGCACAAGTGGCAGCTTGTCCCTGGGCGGCATCTTCAGATTCGTGGAAATCCAGCAGGCTGCTGGCCCCAAAGGGCCGAGGGCCTACCTGGTACTGACCAAGGCTTCTGCCAGGGGAAACAAAACTCAGAACACCACTTTCCTGGTCTCAGTTTGCAGAGCTCCATGGGCACCCTCAAAGCAGCCGAGTTGGCACAGGTGGCAGCTTATCCCTGGGCAGCATCTTGATATTCGTGGAAATCCAGCAGGCAGCCTGCCCCTGAGGAACAAGGACCCTCCTGGTACTGACAAAGGCTTCTGCCCGGGGAAACAAAACCCACCACCCCACGTTCCACATCTCAGTTTGCAGAGCTCCATGGGCACTCTCAAAGCAGCGCGAGTTGGCACAGGTGGCAGCTTGTCCCTGGGCGGCATCTTGATATTCATGAAATTTCAGCCGGCAGCCGGCCCCCAAGGGCCAAGGCCTGACCTGGTACTGACAAAGGCTTCTGCCCTGGAAAACAAAACCCAGCAGCCCACGTTTCTGGTCTCAGTTTGCAGAGCACCATGGGCACTCTCAAAGCAGCGCGAGTTGGCACAGGTGGCAACTGCTCCGTGGGCAGCATCTTGATATTCGTGGAAATTCAGCAGGCTGACGGCCCGGAAAGACCGTGGGCCTACCTAGTACTGACAAATTCTTCTGCCCGGGAAAACAAAACTCAGCACCCGACGGTCCTGGTCACAGTTTGCAGAGCTCCGTGGGCACTCTCAAAGCAGCGCGAGTTGGCAAAGGTGGCAGCTTGTCCCTGGGCGGAAACTTGATTTTCGTGGAAATCCTGGCGCCAGCCTCCCCCAAAGGGCCGAGGGCCTACCTGGTACTGACAAATGCTTCTGCCCGGGAAAACAAAACCCACAAACCCACGTTCCTGGTCTCAGTTTGAAGAACTCCGTGGGCACACTCAAAGCAGCCCGAGTTGGCACAGGTGACAGCTTGTCCCTGGGCAGCATCTTGATATTCATGGAAATCCAGCAGGCTGCCTGCCCTTAAGGAACAAGGGCCTACCTGGTACTGAGAGAGGCTTCTGCCCGGGAAAACAAAACCCACAACCCTACGTTCCTGGTCTCAGTTTGCAGAGCTCCGTGGGTACCCTCAAAGCAGCCCGAGTTGGCACAAGTGGCAGCTTGTCCCTGGGCAGCATCTTGATATTCGTGGAAATCCAGCAGGCAGCCGGCCCTGAAGTTCCGAGAGCCTGCCTGGTACTGCAAATGCTTCTGCCCGGGGAAACAAAACTCACCAAGGCATGTTCCTGGTCTAACTTTGCAGAGCTCCATGGGCACTCTCAAAGCAGCCCGAGTTGGCACAGGTGGCAGCTTGTCCCTCGGTGGCATCTTGGTATGCGTGGAAATCCAGCAGGCAGACTGCCTCTAAGGGCTGAGGGCCTACTTGGTACTGACAAAGGCTTCTGCCCGGGAAAACAAAACCCATAACCCCACATACTTTCTCTCAGTTTGAAGAGCTCCGTGGGCACTCTCAAAGCAGCCCGAGTTGGCACAAGTGGCAGCTTCTCCCTGGGCAGCATCTTGATATTCGTGGAAATCCTGCAGGCAGCTGGCCCCCAAGGGCCAAGGCCTCACCTGGTACTGACAAAGGCTTCTGCCCGGGGAAACAAAACCCAGCACCCCACGTTTCTGGTCTCAGTTTGCAGAGCACCATGGGCACTCTCAAAGCAGCGCGAGTTGGCACAGGTGGCAGCTTGTCCCTGGGCAGCATCTTGATATTCATGGAAATCCAGCAGGCTGCCTGCCCTCAAAGACCAAGGGCCTACCTGGCATTGCAAATGTTTCTGCCCAGAGAAACAAAACTCAGCACCTCACGTTAATGGTCCCAGTTTGCAGAGCTCCATGGGAACTCTCAAAGCAGCCCGAGTTGGCACAGGTTGCAGCTTGTCCCTGGGCAGCATCTTGATATTCGTGGAAACCTTGCTGCCAGCCTGCCCCTAAGGAACAAGGGCCTACCTGGTACTGAGAGAGGCTTCTGCCCGGGAAAACAAAACCCACAACCCTACGTTCCTGGTCTCAGTTTCCAGAGCTCCGTGGGCACCCTCAAAGCAGCGTGAGTTGGCACAAGTGGCAGCTTGTCCCTGGGCAGCATCTTGATATTCGTGGAAATCCAGCAGGCAGCCGGCCCTGAATTACGAGAGCCTACCTGGTACTGCAAATGCTTCTGCCCGGGGAAACAAAACTCACCAAGGCAAGTTCCTGGTCTCACTTTGCAGAGCTCCATGGGCACTCTCAAATCAGCCCGAGTTGGCACAGGTGGCAGCTTGTCCCTGGGCGGCATCTTGATATTCATGGAAATTCAGCAGGCAGCCTGCCCCTGAGGAACAAGGACCCTCCTGGTACTGACAAAGGCTTCTGCCCGGGGAAACAAAACCCACCACCCCACGTTCCACATCTCAGTTTGCAGAGCTCCATGGGCACTCTCAAAGCAGCGCGAGTTGGCACAGGTGGCAGCTTGTCCCTGGGCGGCATCTTGATATTCATGGAAATTCAGCCGGCCGCCGGCCACCAAGGGCCAATGGCCTACCTGGTACTGACAAAGGCTTCTGCCCGGGAAAACAAAACTCAGAACACCACTTTCCTGGTCTCAGTTTGAAGAGCTCTGTGGGCACTCTCAAAGCAGCCCGAGTTGGCACAGGGGGCAGCTTGTCCCTGGGCGGCATCTTGATATTCGTGGAAATCCTGCAGGCAGCTGGCCCCCAAGGGCCAATGGCCTACCTGGTACTGACAAAGGCTTCTGCCCGGGAAAACAAAACTCAGAACACCACTTTCCTGGTCTCAGTTTTTAGAGCTCCATGGGCACTCTCAAAGCAGCGCGAGTTGGCACAGGTGGCAGCTTGTCCCTGGGCGGAAACCAGATTTTCGTGGAAATCCTGGTGCCAGTCTCCCCCAAAGGGCCGAGGGCCTACCTGGTCCTGTAAATGTTTCTGCCCGGGAAAACAAAACCCACAAACCCACGTTCCTGGTCTCAGTTTGAAGAACTCCGTGGGCACTCTCAAAGCAGCCCGAGTTGGCACAGGTGGCAGAATATCCCTGGGCAGCATCTTGATATTCAGGGAAATCTTGCTGTCAGGTTGTCCCTAAGGAACAAGGGCCTGCTTGGTACTGACAAAGGCTTCTGCCCGGGAAAACAAAACCCAAAACCCTACGTTCCTGGTCTCAGTTTTCACAGCTCCGTGGGCACCCTCAAAGCAGCGCGAGTTGGCACAAGTTGCAGCTTGTCCCTGGGCAGCATCTTGATATTCGTGGAAATTGAGCCGCCAGCCTGCCCCTGAGGAACAAGGGCCTACCTGGTACTGACAATGGCTTCTGCCCAGGAAAACAAAACCCAGCACCCCACGTTTCTGGTCTCAGTTTGCAGAGCACCATGGGCACTCTCAAAGCAGCGCGAGTTGGCACAGGTGACAGCTTGTCCCTGGGCAGCATCTTGATATTCGTGGAAATCCTGCAGGCTGCCAGCCGTTAAAGACCAAGGGCCTACCTGGCACTGCAAATGTTTCTGCCCAGAGAAACAAAATTCAGCACCTCACGTTAATGGTCCCAGTTTGCAGAGCTCCATGGGAACTCTCAAAGCAGCCCGAGTTGGCACAGGTGGCAGCTTGTCCCTGGGCAGCATCTTGATATTCGTGGAAATCTTGCTGCCAGCCTGCCCCTAAGGAACAAGGGCCTACCTGGTACTGACAAAGGCTTCTGCCCGGGAAAACAAAACCCAGAACCCCACATACTTTCTCTCAGTTTGAAGAGCTCCGTGGGCACTCTCAAAGCAGCCCGAGTTGGCACAAGTGGCAGCTTCTCCCTGGGCAGCATCTTGATATTCGTGGAAATCCTGCAGGAAGCTGGCCCCCAAGGGCCAAGGCCTGACCTGGTACTGACAAAGGCTTCTGCCCTGGAAAACAAAACCCATAACCCCACGTTTCTGGTCTCAGTTTGCAGAGCACCATGGGCACTCTCAAAGCAGCCCGAGTTAGCACAGGTGGCAGCTTGTCCCTGGGCAGCATCTTGATATTCGTGGAATTCCAGCAGGCTGCCTGCCCTTAAGGACCGAGGGCCTACCTGGGACTGACAAAGGCTTCTGCCCTGGAAAACAAAACCCAGCACCCCACGTTTCTGCTCTCAGTTTGCAGAGCACCATGGGCACTCTCAAAGCAGCGCGAGTTGGCACAGGTGGCAGCTTGTCCCTGGGCAGCATCTTGATATTCGTGGAAATCCAGCTGGCAGCCTGCCCCTGTGGAACAAGGGCCCACCTGGTACTGACAAAGTCTTCTGCCCGGGAAAACAAAACTCACAACCCCACGTTCCTGGTCTCAGTTTGCAGAGCTCCATGGGCTCTCCCAAAGCAGCGCGAGTTGGCACAAGTGGCAGCTTGTCCCTGGGCGGCATCTTCAGATTCGTGGAAATCCAGCAGGCTGCTGGCCCCAAAGGGCCGAGGGCCTACCTGGTACTGACCAAGGCTTCTGCCAGGGGAAACAAAACTCAGAACACCACTTTCCTGGTCTCAGTTTGCAGAGCTCCATGGGCACCCTCAAAGCAGCCGAGTTGGCACAGGTGGCAGCTTATCCCTGGGCAGCATCTTGATATTCGTGGAAATCCAGCAGGCAGCCTGCCCCTGAGGAACAAGGACCCTCCTGGTACTGACAAAGGCTTCTGCCCGGGGAAACAAAACCCACCACCCCACGTTCCACATCTCAGTTTGCAGAGCTCCATGGGCACTCTCAAAGCAGCGCGAGTTGGCACAGGTGGCAGCTTGTCCCTGGGCGGCATCTTGATATTCATGAAATTTCAGCCGGCAGCCGGCCCCCAAGGGCCAAGGCCTGACCTGGTACTGACAAAGGCTTCTGCCCTGGAAAACAAAACCCAGCAGCCCACGTTTCTGGTCTCAGTTTGCAGAGCACCATGGGCACTCTCAAAGCAGCGCGAGTTGGCACAGGTGGCAACTGCTCCGTGGGCAGCATCTTGATATTCGTGGAAATTCAGCAGGCTGACGGCCCGGAAAGACCGTGGGCCTACCTAGTACTGACAAATTCTTCTGCCCGGGAAAACAAAACTCAGCACCCGACGGTCCTGGTCACAGTTTGCAGAGCTCCGTGGGCACTCTCAAAGCAGCGCGAGTTGGCAAAGGTGGCAGCTTGTCCCTGGGCGGAAACTTGATTTTCGTGGAAATCCTGGCGCCAGCCTCCCCCAAAGGGCCGAGGGCCTACCTGGTACTGACAAATGCTTCTGCCCGGGAAAACAAAACCCACAAACCCACGTTCCTGGTCTCAGTTTGAAGAACTCCGTGGGCACACTCAAAGCAGCCCGAGTTGGCACAGGTGACAGCTTGTCCCTGGGCAGCATCTTGATATTCATGGAAATCCAGCAGGCTGCCTGCCCTTAAGGAACAAGGGCCTACCTGGTACTGAGAGAGGCTTCTGCCCGGGAAAACAAAACCCACAACCCTACGTTCCTGGTCTCAGTTTGCAGAGCTCCGTGGGTACCCTCAAAGCAGCCCGAGTTGGCACAAGTGGCAGCTTGTCCCTGGGCAGCATCTTGATATTCGTGGAAATCCAGCAGGCAGCCGGCCCTGAAGTTCCGAGAGCCTGCCTGGTATTGCAAATGCTTCTGCCCGGGGAAACAAAACTCACCAAGGCAAGTTCCTGGTCTAACTTTGCAGAGCTCCATGGGCACTCTCAAAGCAGCCCGAGTTGGCACAGGTGGCAGCTTGTCCCTCGGTGGCATCTTGGTATGCGTGGAAATCCAGCAGGCAGACTGCCTCTAAGGGCTGAGGGCCTACTTGGTACTGACAAAGGCTTCTGCCCGGGGAAACAAAACCCATAACCCCACATACTTTCTCTCAGTTTGAAGAGCTCCGTGGGCACTCTCAAAGCAGCCCGAGTTGCCACAGGTGGCAGCTTGTCCCTGGGCAGCATCGTGATATTCGTGGAAATCCTGCTGGCAGCCTGCCCCTGTGGAACAAGGGCCCACCTGGTACGGACAAAGTCTTCTGCCCGGGAAAACAAAACTCACAACACCACGTTCCTGGTCTCAGTTTGCAGAGCTCCATGGGCTCTCCCAAAGCAGCGCGAGTTGGCACAAGTGGCAGCTTGTCCCTGGTCGGCATCTTCAGATTCGTGGAAATCCTGCAGGCTGCTGGCCCCAAAGGGCCGAGGGCCTACCTGGTACTGACCAGGGCTTCTGCCAGGGGAAACAAAACTCAGAACACCACTTTCCTGGTCTCAGTTTGCAGAGCTCCATGGGCACCCTCAAAGCAGCCGAGTTGGCACAGGTGGCAGCTTATCCCTGGGCAGCATCTTGATATTCGTGGAAATCCAGCAGGCAGCCTGCCCCTGAGGAACAAGGACCCTCCTGGTACTGACAAAGGCTTCTGCCCGGGGAAACAAAACCCACCACCCCACGTTCCACATCTCAGTTTGCAGAGCTCCATGGGCACTCTCAAAGCAGCGCGAGTTGGCACAGGTGGCAGCTTGTCCCTGGGCGGCATCTTGATATTCGTGGAAATTCAGCAGGCTGACGGCCCGGAAAGACCGTGGGCCTACCTAGTACTGACAAATACTTCTGCCCGGGAAAACAAAACTCAGCACCCGACGGTCCTGGTCACAGTTTGCAGAGCTCCGTGGGCACTCTCAAAGCAGCGCGAGTTGGCAAAGGTGGCAGCTTGTCCCTGGGCGGAAACTTGATTTTCGTGGAAATCCTGGCGCCAGCCTCCCCCAAAGGGCCGAGGGCCTACCTGGTACTGACAATGGCTTCTGCGCGGGAAAACAAAACCCACAAACCCACGTTCCTGGTCTCAGTTTGAAGAACTCCGTGGGCACTCTCAAAGCAGCCCGAGTTGGCACAGGTGGCAGCTTGTCCCTGGGCGGCATCTTGATATTCGTGGAAATCCAGCCGGCAGCTTGCCCCTGAGGAACAGGGGCCCAACTGGTACTGACAAAGGCTTCTGCCCTGGAAAACAAAACCCAGCACCCCACGTTTCTGCTCTCAGTTTGCAGAGCACCATGGGCACTCTCAAAGCAGCGCGAGTTGGCACAGGTGGCAGCTTGTCCCTGGGCAGCATCTTGATATTCATGGAAATCCAGCAGGCTGCCTGCCCTTGTGGAACAAGGGCCCACCTGGTACGGACAAAGTCTTCTGCCCGGGAAAACAAAACTCACAACACCACGTTCCTGGTCTCAGTTTGCAGAGCTCCATGGGCTCTCCCAAAGCAGCGCGAGTTGGCACAAGTGGCAGCTTGTCCCTGGTCGGCATCTTCAGATTCGTGGAAATCCAGCAGGCTGCTGGCCCCAAAGGGCCGAGGGCCTACCTGGTACTGACGAGGGCTTCTGCCAGGGGAAACAAAACTCAGAACACCACTTTCCTGGTCTCAGTTTGCAGAGCTCCATGGGCACCCTCAAAGCAGCCGAGTTGGCACAGGTGGCAGCTTATCCCTGGGCAGCATCTTGATATTCGTGGAAATCCAGCAGGCAGCCTGCCCCTGAGGAACAAGGACCCTCCTGGTACTGACAAAGGCTTCTGCCCGGGGAAACAAAACCCACCACCCCACGTTCCACATCTCAGTTTGCAGAGCTCCATGGGCACTCTCAAAGCAGCGCGAGTTGGCACAGGTGGCAGCTTGTCCCTGGGTGGCATCTTGATATTCGTGGAAATTCAGCAGGCTGACGGCCCGGAAAGACCGTGGGCCTACCTAGTACTGACAAATTCTTCTGCCCGGGAAAACAAAACTCAGCACCCGACGGTCCTGGTCACAGTTTGCAGAGCTCCGTGGGCACTCTCAAAGCAGCGCGAGTTGGCAAAGGTGGCAGCTTGTCCCTGGGCGGAAACTTGATTTTCGTGGAAATCCTGGCGCCAGCCTCCCCCAAAGGGCCGAGGGCCTACCTGGTACTGACAATGGCTTCTGCCCGGGAAAACAAAACCCACAAACCCACGTTTCTGGTCTCAGTTTGCAGAGCACCATGGGCACTCTCAAAGCAGCCCGAGTTGGCACAGGTGGCAGCTTGTCCCTGGGCAGCATCTTGATATTCATGGAAATCCAGCAGGCTGCCTGCCCTTAAAGACCAAGGGCCTACCTGTCACTGCAAATGTTTCTGCCCAGAGAAACAAAACTCAGCACCTCACGTTAATGGTCCCAGTTTGCAGAGCTCCATGGGAACTCTCAAAGCAGCCCGAGTTGGCACAGGTGGCAGCTTGTCCCTGGGCAGCATCTTGATATTCGTGGAAATCTTGCTGCCAGCCTGCCCCTAAGGAACAAGGGCCTACCTGGTACTGAGAGAGGCTTCTGCCCGGGAAAACAAAACCCACAACCCTACGTTCCTGGTCTCAGTTTGCAGAGCTCCGTGGGCACCCTCAAAGCAGCGCGAGTTGGCACAAGTGGCAGCTTGTCCCTGGGCAGCATCTTGATATGCGTGGAAATCCTGCAGGCAGCCGGCCCCCAAGGCCAAGTGCCGACCTGGTAATGACAAAGGCTTCTGCCCTGGAAAACAAAACCCAGCACCCCACGTTTCTGGTCTCAGTTTGCAGAGCACCATGGGCACTCTCAAAGCAGCGCGAGTTGGCACAGGTGGCAACTGCTCCGTAGGCAGCATCTTGATATTCGTGGAAATTCAGCAGGCTGACGGCCCGGAAAGACCGTGGGCCTACCTAGTACTGACAAATACTTCTGCCCGGGAAAACAAAACTCAGCACCCGACGGTCCTGGTCACAGTTTGCAGAGCTCCGTGGGCACTCTCAAAGCAGCGCGAGTTGGCAAAGGTGGCAGCTTGTCCCTGGGCGGAAACTTGATTTTCGTGGAAATCCTGGCGCCAGCCTCCCCCAAAGGGCCGAGGGCCTACCTGGTACTGACAAATGCTTCTGCCCGGGAAAACAAAACCCACAAACCCACGTTCCTGGTCTCAGTTTGAAGAACTCCGTGGGCACTCTCAAAGCAGCCCGAGTTGGCACAGGTGGCAGCTTGTCCCTGGGCAGCATCTTGATATTCGTGGAAATCCAGCCGGCAGCCTGCCCCTGAGGAACAAGGGCCCAACTGGTACTGACAAAGGCTTCTGCCCTGGAAAACAAAACCCAGCACCCCACGTTTCTGGTCTCAGTTTGCAGAGCACCATGGGCACTCTCAAAGCAGCGCGAGTTGGCACAGGTGGCAGCTTGTCCCTGGGCAGCATCTTGATATTCATGGAAATCCAGCAGGCTGCCTGCCCTTAAGGACCAAGGGCCTACCTGGTACTGAGAGAGGCTTCTGCCCGGGAAAACAAAACCCACAACCCTACGTTCCTGGTCTCAGTTTGCAGAGCTCCGTGGGCACCCTCAAAGCAGCGCGAGTTGGCACAGGTGGCAGCTTGTCCCTGGGCAGCATCTTGATATTCGTGGAAATCCAGCAGGCAGCCGGCTCTGAAGTTCCGAGAGCCTGCCTGGTACTGCAAATGCTTCTGCCCGGGGAAACAAAACTCACCTAGGCAAGTTCCTGGTCTCACTTTGCAGAGCTCCATGGGCACTCTCAAAGCAGCCCGAGTTGGCACAGGTGGCAGCTTGTCCCTCGGTGGCATCTTGGTATGCGTGGAAATCCAGCAGGCAGACTGCCTCTAAGGGCTGAGGGCCTACTTGGTACTGACAAAGCCTTCTGCCCGGGAAAACAAAACCCATAACCCCACATACTTTCTCTCAGTTTGAAGAGCTCCGTGGTCACTCTCAAAGCAGCCCGAGTTGGTACAAGTGGCAGCTTCTCCCTGGGCAGCATCTTGATATTCGTGGAAATCCTGCAGGGAGCTGGCCCCCAAGGGCCAAGGCCTCACCTGGTACTGACAAAGGCTTCTGCCCGGGGAAACAAAACCCATAACCCCACGTTTCTGGTCTCAGTTTGCAGAGCTCCGTGGGCACTCTCAAAGCAGCGCGAGTTGGCACAGGTGGCAGCTTGTCCCTGGGCAGCATCTTGATATTCATGGAAATCCAGCAGGCTGCCTGCCCTTAAAGACCAAGGGCCTACCTGTCACTGCAAATGTTTCTGCCCAGAGAAACAAAACTCAGCACCTCACGTTAATGGTCCCAGTTTGCAGAGCTCCATGGGAACTCTCAAAGCAGCCCGAGTTGGCACAGGTGGCAGCTTGTCCCTGGGCAGCATCTTGATATTCGTGGAAATCTTGCTGCCAGCCTGCCCCTAAGGTACAAGGGCCTACCTGGTACTGAGAGAGGCTTCTGCCCGGGAAAACAAAACCCACAACCCTACGTTCCTGGTCTCAGTTTGCAGAGCTCCGTGGGCACTCTCAAAGCAGCCCGAGTTGGCAGGAGTGGCAGCTTGTCCCTGGGCGGCATCTTCAGATTCGTGGAAATCCTGCAGGCAGCCGGCCCCCAAGGGCCAAGTGCCGACCTGGTAATGACAAAGGCTTCTGCCCGGGGAAACCAAACCCAGCACCCCACGTTTCTGGTCTCAGTTTGCAGAGCTCCGTGGGCGCCCTCAAAGCAGCCCGAGTTGGCACAGGTGGCAGCTTGTCCCTGGGCAGCATCGTGATATTCATGGAAATCCAGCTGGCAGCCTGCCCCTGTGGAACAAGGGCCCACCTGGTACGGACAAAGTCTTCTGCCCGGGAAAACAAAACTCACAACACCACGTTCCTGGTCTCAGTTTGCAGAGCTCCATGGGCTCTCCCAAAGCAGCGCGAGTTGGCACAAGTGGCAGCTTGTCCCTGGGCGGCATCTTCAGATTCGTGGAAATCCAGCAGGCTGCTGGCTCCAAAGGGCCGAGGGCCTACCTGGTACTGACCAAGGCTTCTGCCAGGGGAAACAAAACTCAGAACACCACTTTCCTGGTCTCAGTTTGCAGAGCTCCATGGGCACCCTCAAAGCAGCCGAGTTGGCACAGGTGGCAGCTTATCCCTGGGCAGCATCTTGATATTCGTGGAAATCCAGCAGGCAGCCTGCCCCTGAGGAACAAGGACCCTCCTGGTACTGACAAAGGCTTCTGCCCGGGGAAACAAAACCCACCACCCCACGTTCCACATCTCAGTTTGCAGAGCTCCATGGGCACTCTCAAAGCAGCGCGAGTTGGCACAGGTGGCAGCTTGTCCCTGGGCGGCATCTTGATATTCTTGGAAATTCAGCCGGCAGCCGGCCCCCAAGGGCCAACGCCTGACCTGGTACTGACAAAGGCTTCTGCCCTGGAAAACAAAACCCAGCACCCCACGTTTCTGGTCTCAGTTTGCAGAGCACCATGGGCACTCTCAAAGCAGCGCGAGTTGGCACAGGTGGCAACTGCTCCGTGGGCAGCATCTTGATATTCGTGGAAATTCAGCAGGCTGACGGCCCGGAAAGACCGTGGGCCTACCTAGTACTGACAAATACTTCTGCCCGGGAAAACAAAACTCAGCACCCGACGGTCCTGGTCACAGTTTGCAGAGCTCCGTGGGCACTCTCAAAGCAGCGCGAGTTGGCAAAGGTGGCAGCTTGTCCCTGGGCGGAAACTTGATTTTCGTGGAAATCCTGGCGCCAGCCTCCCCCAAAGGGCCAAGGGCCTACCTGGTACTGACAATGGCTTCTGCCCGGGAAAACAAAACCCACAAACCCACGTTCCTGGTCTCAGTTTGAAGAACTCCGTGGGCACTCTCAAAGCAGCCCGAGTTGGCACAGGTGGCAGCTTGTCCCTGGGCGGCATCTTGATATTCGTGGAAATCCAGCCGGCAGCCTGCCCCTGAGGAACAAGGGCCCAACTGGTACTGACAAAGGCTTCTGCCCTGGAAAACAAAACCCAGCACCCCACGTTTCTGGTCTCAGTTTGCAGAGCACCATGGGCACTCTCAAAGCAGCGCGAGTTGGCACAGGTGGCAGCTTGTCCCTGGGCAGCATCTTGATATTCGTGGAAATCCAGCAGGCAGCCGGCTCTGAAGTTCCGAGAGCCTGCCTGGTACTGCAAATGCTTCTGCCCGGGGAAACAAAACTCACCTAGGCAAGTTCCTGGTCTCACTTTGCAGAGCTCCATGGGCACTCTCAAAGAAGCCCGAGTTGGCACAGGTGGCAGCTTGTCCCTCGGTGGCATCTTGGTATGCGTGGAAATCCAGCAGGCAGATTGCCTCTAAGGGCTGAGGGCCTACTTGGTACTGACAAAGCCTTCTGCCCGGGAAAACAAAACCCATAACCCCACATACTTTCTCTCAGTTTGAAGAGCTCCGTGGGCACTCGCAAAGCAGCACGAGTTGGCACAAGTGGCAGCTTCTCCCTGGGCAGCATCTTGATATTCGTGGAAATCCTGCAGGCAGCTGGCCCCCAAGGGCCAAGGCCTCACCTGGTACTGACAAAGGCTTCTGCCCGGGGAAACAAAACCCAGCACCCCACGTTTCTGGTCTCAGTTTGCAGAGCACCATGGGCACTCTCAAAGCAGCGCGAGTTGGCACAGGTGGCAGCTTGTCCCTGGGCAGCATCTTGATATTCATGGAAATCCAGCAGGCTGCCTGCCCTTAAAGACCAAGGGCCTACCTGTCACTGCAAATGTTTCTGCCCAGAGAAACAAAACTCAGCACCTCACGTTAATGGTCCCAGTTTGCAGAGCTCCATGGGAACTCTCAAAGCAGCCCGAGTTGGCACAGGTGGCAGCTTGTCCCTGGGCAGCATCTTGATATTCGTGGAAATCTTGCTGCCAGCCTGCCCCTAAGGTACAAGGGCCTACCTGGTAGTGAGAGAGGCTTCTGCCCGGGAAAACAAAACCCACAACCCTACGTTCCTGGTCTCAGTTTGCAGAGCTCCGTGGGCACTCTCAAAGCAGCCCGAGTTGGCAGGAGTGGCAGCTTGTCCCTGGGCGGCATCTTGATATGCGTGGAAATCCTGCAGGCAGCCGGCCCCCAAGGGCCAAGTGCCGACCTGGTAATGACAAAGGCTTCTGCCCGGGGAAACCAAACCCAGCACCCCACGTTTCTGGTCTCAGTTTGCAGAGCTCCGTGGGCGCCCTCAAAGCAGCCCGAGTTGGCACAGGTGGCAGCTTGTCCCTGGGCAGCATCGTGATATTCATGGAAATCCAGCTGGCAGCCTGCCCCTGTGGAACAAGGGCCCACCTGGTACGGACAAAGTCTTCTGCCCGGGAAAACAAAACTCACAACCCCACGTTCCTGGTCTATGTTTGCAGAGCTCCATGGGCTCTCCCAAAGCAGCGCGAGTTGGCACAAGTGGCAGCTTGTCCCTGGTCGGCATCTTCAGATTCGTGGAAATCCAGCAGGCTGCTGGCTCCAAAGGGCCGAGGGCCTACCTGGTACTGACCAAGGCTTCTGCCAGGGGAAACAAAACTCAGAACACCACTTTCCTGGTCTCAGTTTGCAGAGCTCCATGGGCACCCTCAAAGCAGCCGAGTTGGCACAGGTGGCAGCTTATCCCTGGGCAGCATCTTGATATTCGTGGAAATCCAGCAGGCAGCCTGCCCCTGAGGAACAAGGACCCTCCTGGTACTGACAAAGGCTTCTGCCCGGGGAAACAAAACCCACCACCCCACGTTCCACATCTCAGTTTGCAGAGCTCCATGGGCACTCTCAAAGCAGCGCGAGTTGGCACAGGTGGCAGCTTGTCCCTGGGCGGCATCTTGATATTCTTGGAAATTCAGCCGGCAGCCGGCCCCCAAGGGCCAACGCCTGACCTGGTACTGACAAAGGCTTCTGCCCTGGAAAACAAAACCCAGCACCCCACGTTTCTGGTCTCAGTTTGCAGAGCACCATGGGCACTCTCAAAGCAGCGCGAGTTGGCACAGGTGGCAACTGCTCCGTGGGCAGCATCTTGATATTCGTGGAAATTCAGCAGGCTGACGGCCCGGAAAGACCGTGGGCCTACCTAGTACTGACAAATACTTCTGCCCGGGAAAACAAAACTCAGCACCCGACGGTCCTGGTCACAGTTTGCAGAGCTCCGTGGGCACTCTCAAAGCAGCGCGAGTTGGCAAAGGTGGCAGCTTGTCCCTGGGCGGAAACTTGATTTTCGTGGAAATCCTGGCGCCAGCCTCCCCCAAAGGGCCGAGGGCCTACCTGGTACTGACAATGGTTTCTGCCCGGGAAAACAAAACCCACAAACCCACGTTCCTGGTCTCAGTTTGAAGAACTCCGTGGGCACTCTCAAAGCAGCCCGAGTTGGCACAGGTGGCAGCTTGTCCCTGGGCAGCATCTTGATATTCGTGGAAATCCAGCCGGCAGCCTGCCCCTGAGGAACAAGGGCCCAACTGGTACTGACAAAGGCTTCTGCCCTGGAAAACAAAACCCAGCACCCCACGTTTCTGGTCTCAGTTTGCAGAGCACCATGGGCACTCTCAAAGCAGCGCGAGTTGGCACAGGTGGCAGCTTGTCCCTGGGCAGCATCTTGATATTCATGGAAATCCAGCAGGCTGCCTGCCCTTAAGGACCAAGGGCCTACCTGGTACTGAGAGAGGCTTCTGCCCGGGAAAACAAAACCCACAACCCTACGTTCCTGGTCTCAGTTTGCAGAGCTCCGTGGGTACCCTCAAAGCAGCCCGAGTTGGCACAAGTGGCAGCTTGTCCCTGGGCAGCATCTTGATATTCGTGGAAATCCAGCAGGCAGCCGGCCCTGAAGTTCCGAGAGCCTGCCTGGTACTGCAAATGCTTCTGCCCGGGGAAACAAAACTCACCAAGGCAAGTTCATGGTCTAACTTTGCAGAGCTCCATGGGCACTCTCAAAGCAGCCCGAGTTGGCACAGGTGGCAGCTTGTCCCTCGGTGGCATCTTGGTATGCGTGGAAATCCAGCAGGCAGACTGCCTCTAAGGGCTGAGGGCCTACTTGGTACTGACAAAGGCTTCTGCCCGGGAAAACAAAACCCATAACCCCACATACTTTCTCTCAGTTTGAAGAGCTCCGTGGGCACTCTCAAAGCAGCCCGAGTTGGCACAAGTGGCAGCTTCTCCCTGGGCAGCATCTTGATATTCGTGGAAATCCTGCAGGCAGCTGGCCCCCAAGGGCCAAGGCCTCACCTGGTACTGACAAAGGCTTCTGCCCGGGGAAACAAAACCCAGCACCCCACGTTTCTGGTCTCAGTTTGCAGAGCACCATGGGCACTCTCAAAGCAGCGCGAGTTGGCACAGGTGGCAGCTTGTCCCTGGGCAGCATCTTGATATTCATGGAAATCCAGCAGGCTGCCTGCCCTTAAAGACCAAGGGCCTACCTGTCACTGCAAATGTTTCTGCCCAGAGAAACAAAACTCAGCACCTCACGTTAATGGTCCCAGTTTGCAGAGCTCCATGGGAACTCTCAAAGCAGCCCGAGTTGGCACAGGTGGCAGCTTGTCCCTGGGCAGCATCTTGATATTCGTGGAAATCTTGCTGCCAGCCTGCCCCTAAGGAACAAGGGCCTACCTGGTACTGAGAGAGGCTTCTGCCCGGGAAAACAAAACCCACAACCCTACGTTCCTGGTCTCAGTTTCCAGAGCTCCGTGGGCACCCTCAAAGCAGCGCGAGTTGGCACAAGTGGCAGCTTGTCCCTGGGCAGCATCTTGATATTCGTGGAAATCCAGCAGGCAGCCGGCCCTGAATTACGAGAGCCTACCTGGTACTGCAAATGCTTCTGCCCGGAGAAACAAAACTCACCAAGGCAAGTTCCTGGTCTAACTTTGCAGAGCTCCATGGGCACTCTCAAATCAGCCCGAGTTGGCACAGGTGGCAGCTTGTCCCTGGGCGGCATCTTGATATTCATGGAAATTCAGCAGGCAGCCTGCCCCTGAGGAACAAGGACCCTCCTGGTACTGACAAAGGCTTCTGCCCGGGGAAACAAAACCCACCACCCCACGTTCCACATCTCAGTTTGCAGAGCTCCATGGGCACTCTCAAAGCAGCGCGAGTTGGCACAGGTGGCAGCTTGTCCCTGGGCGGCATCTTGATATTCATGGAAATTCAGCCGGCCGCCGGCCTCCAAGGGCCAATGGCCTACCTGGTACTGACAATGGCTTCTGCCCGGGAAAACAAAACTCAGAACACCACTTTCCTGGTCTCAGTTTGAAGAGCTCTGTGGGCACTCTCAAAGCAGCCCGAGTTGGCACAGGGGGCAGCTTGTCCCTGGGCGGCATCTTGATATTCGTGGAAATCCTGCAGGCAGCTGGCCCCCAAGGGCCAATGGCCTACCTGGTACTGACAAAGGCTTCTGCCCGGGAAAACAAAACTCAGAACACCACTTTCCTGGTCTCAGTTTTTAGAGCTCCATGGGCACTCTCAAAGCAGCGCGAGTTGGCACAGGTGGCAGCTTGTCCCTGGGCGGAAACCAGATTTTCGTGGAAATCCTGGTGCCAGTCTCCCCCAAAGGGCCGAGGGCCTACCTGGTCCTGTAAATGTTTCTGCCCAGGAAAACAAAACCCACAAACCCACGTTCCTGGTCTCAGTTTGAAGAACTCCGTGGGCACTCTCAAAGCAGCCCGAGTTGGCACAGGTGGCAGAATATCCCTGGGCAGCATCTTGATATTCAGGGAAATCTTGCTGTCAGGTTGTCCCTAAGGAACAAGGGCCTGCTTGGTACTGACAAAGGCTTCTGCCCGGGAAAACAAAACCCAAAACCCTACGTTCCTGGTCTCAGTTTGCAGAGCTCCGTGGGCACCCTCAAAGCAGCCCGAGTTGGCACAAGTTGCAGCTTGTCCCTGGGCAGCATCTTGATATTCGTGGAAATTGAGCCGCCAGCCTGCCCCTGAGGAACAAGGGCCTACCTGGTACTGACAATGGCTTCTGCCCAGGAAAACAAAACCCAGCACCCCACGTTTCTGGTCTCAGTTTGCAGAGCACCATGGGCACTCTCAAAGCAGCGCGAGTTGGCACAGGTGACAGCTTGTCCCTGGGCAGCATCTTGATATTCGTGGAAATCCTGCAGGCTGCCAGCCGTTAAAGACCAAGGGCCTACCTGGCACTGCAAATGTTTCTGCCCAGAGAAACAAAATTCAGCACCTCACGTTAATGGTCCCAGTTTGCAGAGCTCCATGGGAACTCTCAAAGCAGCCCGAGTTGGCACAGGTGGCAGCTTGTCCCTGGGCAGCATCGTGATATTCGTGGAAATCTTGCTGCCAGCCTGCCCCTAAGGAACAAGGGCCTACCTGGTACTGACAAAGGCTTCTGCCCGGGAAAACAAAACCCAGAACCCCACATACTTTCTCTCAGTTTGAAGAGCTCTGTGGGCACTCTCAAAGCAGCCCGAGTTGGCACAGGTGGCAGCTTCTCCCTGGGCAGCATCTTGATATTCGTGGAAATCCTGCAGGCAGCTGGCCCCCAAGGGCCAAGGCCTGACCTGGTACTGACAAAGGCTTCTGCCCTGGAAAACAAAACCCATAACCCCACGTTTCTGGTCTCAGTTTGCAGAGCACCATGGGCACTCTCAAAGCAGCCCGAGTTAGCACAGGTGGCAGCTTGTCCCTGGGCAGCATCTTGATATTCGTGGAATTCCAGCAGGCTGCCTGCCCTTAAGGACCGAGGGCCTACCTGGGACTGACAAAGGCTTCTGCCCTGGAAAACAAAACCCAGCACCCCACGTTTCTGCTCTCAGTTTGCAGAGCACCATGGGCACTCTCAAAGCAGCGCGAGTTGGCACAGGTGGCAGCTTGTCCCTGGGCAGCATCTTGATATTCGTGGAAATCCAGCTGGCAGCCTGCCCCTGTGGAACAAGGGCCCACCTGGTACTGACAAAGTCTTCTGCCCGGGAAAACAAAACTCACAACCCCACGTTCCTGGTCTCAGTTTGCAGAGCTCCATGGGCTCTCCCAAAGCAGCGCGAGTTGGCACAAGTGGCAGCTTGTCCCTGGGCGGCATCTTCAGATTCGTGGAAATCCAGCAGGCTGCTGGGCCCAAAGGGCCGAGGGCCTACCTGGTACTGACCAAGGCTTCTGCCAGGGGAAACAAAACTCAGAACACCACTTTCCTGGTCTCAGTTTGCAGAGCTCCATGGGCACCCTCAAAGCAGCCGAGTTGGCACAGGTGGCAGCTTATCCCTGGGCAGCATCTTGATATTCGTGGAAATCCAGCAGGCAGCCTGCCCCTGAGGAACAAGGACCCTCCTGGTACTGACAAAGGCTTCTGCCCTGGAAAACAAAACCCAGCAGCCCACGTTTCTGGTCTCAGTTTGCAGAGCACCATGGGCACTCTCAAAGCAGCGCGAGTTGGCACAGGTGGCAACTGCTCCGTGGGCAGCATCTTGATATTCGTGGAAATTCAGCAGGCTGACGGCCCGGAAAGACCGTGGGCCTACCTAGTACTGACAAATACTTCTGCCTGGGAAAACAAAACTCAGCACCCGACGGTCCTGGTCACAGTTTGCAGAGCTCCGTGGGCACTCTCAAAGCAGCGCGAGTTGGCAAAGGTGGCAGCTTGTCCCTGGGCGGAAACTTGATTTTCGTGGAAATCCTGGCGCCAGCCTCCCCCAAAGGGCCGAGGGCCTACCTGGTACTGACAAATGCTTCTGCCCGGGAAAACAAAACCCACAAACCCACGTTCCTGGTCTCAGTTTGAAGAACTCCGTGGGCACACTCAAAGCAGCCCGAGTTGGCACAGGTGGCAGCTTGTCCCTGGGCGGCATCTTGATATTCGTGGAAATCCAGCGGGCAGCCTGCCCCTGAGGAACAAGGGCCCAACTGGTACTGAAAAAGGCTTCTGCCCTGGAAAACAAAACCCAGCCCCCCACGTTTCTGGTCTCAGTTTGCAGAGCACCATGGGCACTCTCAAAGCAGCGTGAGTTGGCACAGGTGGCAGCTTGTCCCTGGGCAGCATCTTGATATTCATGGAAATCCAGCAGGCTGCCTGCCCTTAAGGACCAAGGGCCTACCTGGTACTGAGAGAGGCTTCTGCCCGGGAAAACAAAACCCACAACCCTACGTTCCTGGTCTCAGTTTGCAGAGCTCCGTGGGCACCCTCAAAGCAGCGTGAGTTGGCACAAGTGGCAGCTTGTCCCTGGGCAGCATCTTGATATTCGTGGAAATCCAGCAGGCAGCCGGCCCTGAAGTTCCGAGAGCCTGCCTGGTACTGCAAATGCTTCTGCCCGGGGAAACAAAACTCACCAAGGCAAGTTCCTGGTCTAACTTTGCAGAGCTCCATGGGCACTCTCAAAGCAGCCCGAGTTGGCACAGGTGGCAGCTTGTCCCTCGGTGGCATCTTGATATTCGGGGAAATCCAGCAGGCTGCCGGCACCTAAGGGCCGAGGGCCTACCTGGTACTGAGAGAGGCTTCTGCCCGGGAAAACAAAACCCACCACCCCACGTTCCACATCTCAGTTTGCAGAGCACCATGGGCACCCTCAAAGCAGCGCGAGTTGGCACAAGTGGCAGCTTGTCCCTGGGCAGCATCTTGATATTCGTGGAAATTCAGCCGGCAGCCTGCCCCTGAGGAACAAGGGCCCTCCTGGTCCTTCAAATGTTTCTGCCCGGGAAAACAAAACACAGAAACCCACGTTCCTGGTCTCAGTTTGAAGAACTCCGTGGGCACTCTCAAAGCAGCGCGAGTTGGCACAGGTGGCAGAATATCCCTGGGCGGCATCTTGATATTCGGGGAAATCTTGCTGCAAGCCTGCCCCTAAGGAACAAGGGCCTACCTGGCACTGAGAGAGGCTTCTGCCCTGGAAAACAAAATCCACAACCCTATGTTCCTGGTCTCAGTGTGCAGAGCTCCGTGGGCACTCTCAAAGCAGCGTGAGTTGGCACAAGTGGCAGCTTGTCCCTGGGCAGCATCTTGATATTCGTGGAAATTCACCCGGCAGCCTGCCCTTAAGGACCAAGGGCCTGCGTACACTGCAAATGATTCTGCCCGGAGAAACAAAACTCAGAACCCCAGGTTCATGGTCTCAATTTGCAGAGTTCCATGGGCACTCTCAAAGCAGCCCGAGTTGTCACAGGTGGCAACTTGACCCTGGGCAGCATCTTGATATTCGTGGAAATCCAGCCGGCAGCCTGCCCTTAAGGACCAAGGTCCTACCTGGTACTGACAAAGGCTTTTGCCCGGGAAAACAAAACCCACCACCCCACGTTCCACATCTCAGTTTGCAGAGCTCCATGGGCACTCTCAAAGCAGCCCGAGATGGCACAGGTGTCAGCTTGTCCCTGGGCGGCATTTTGATATTCGTGGAAATCCAGCCGGCAGCCTGTCCCTGAGGATCAAGGGCCCAACTGGCACTGACAAAGGCTACTGCCCTGGAAAACAAAACCCAGCACCCCATGTTTCTGCTCTCAGTTTGCAGAGCTCCATGGGCACTCTCAAAGCAGCCCGAGTTGGCACAGGTGGCAGCTTGTCCCTGGGCAGCATCTTGATATTCGTGGAAATCTTGCTGCCAGCCTGCCCCTAAGGAACAAGGGCCTACCTGGTACTGAGAGAGGCTTCTGCCCGGGAAAACAAAACCCACAACCCTACGTTCCTGGTCTCAGTTTGCAGAGCTCCGTGGGCACTCTCAAAGCAGCGCGAGTTGGCACAAGTGGAAGCTTGTCCCTGGGCAGCATCTTGATATTCGTGGAAATCCAGCAGGCATCCTGCTCCTGAGGAACAAGGGCCTTCCTGGTACTGCAAATGCTTCTGCCCGGGGAAACAAAACTCACCTAGGCAAGTTCCTGGTCTCACTTTGCAGAGCTCCATGGGCACTCTCAAAGAAGCCCGAGTTGGCACAGGTGGCAGCTTGTCCCTCGGTGGCATCTTGGTATGCGTGGAAATCCAGCAGGCAGACTGCCTCTAAGGGCTGAGGGCCTACTTGGTACTGACAAAGCCTTCTGCCCGGGAAAACAAAACCCAGCACCCCACATACTTTCTCTCAGTTTGAAGAGCTCCGTGGGCACTCGCAAAGCAGCACGAGTTGGCACAAGTGGCAGCTTCTCCCTGGGCAGCATCTTGATATTCGTGGAAATCCTGCAGGCAGCTGGCCCCCAAGGGCCAAGGCCTCACCTGGTACTGACAAAGGCTTCTGCCCGGGGAAACAAAACCCAGCACCCCACGTTTCTGGTCTCAGTTTGCAGAGCACCATGGGCACTCTCAAAGCAGCGCGAGTTGGCACAGGTGGCAGCTTGTCCCTGGGCAGCATCTTGATATTCATGGAAATCCAGCAGGCTGCCTGCCCTTAAAGACCAAGGGCCTACCTGTCACTGCAAATGTTTCTGCCCAGAGAAACAAAACTCAGCACCTCACGTTAATGGTCCCAGTTTGCAGAGCTCCATGGGAACTCTCAAAGCAGCCCGAGTTGGCACAGGTGGCAGCTTGTCCCTGGGCAGCATCTTGATATTCGTGGAAATCTTGCTGCCAGCCTGCCCCTAAGGTACAAGGGCCTACCTGGTAGTGAGAGAGGCTTCTGCCCGGGAAAACAAAACCCACAACCCTACGTTCCTGGTCTCAGTTTGCAGAGCTCCGTGGGCACTCTCAAAGCAGCCCGAGTTGGCAGGAGTGGCAGCTTGTCCCTGGGCGGCATCTTGATATGCGTGGAAATCCTGCAGGCAGCCGGCCCCCAAGGGCCAAGTGCCGACCTGGTAATGACAAAGGCTTCTGCCCGGGGAAACCAAACCCAGCACCCCACGTTTCTGGTCTCAGTTTGCAGAGCTCCGTGGGCGCCCTCAAAGCAGCCCGAGTTGGCACAGGTGGCAGCTTGTCCCTGGGCAGCATCGTGATATTCATGGAAATCCAGCTGGCAGCCTGCCCCTGTGGAACAAGGGCCCACCTGGTACGGACAAAGTCTTCTGCCCGGGAAAACAAAACTCACAACCCCACGTTCCTGGTCTCAGTTTGCAGAGCTCCATGGGCTCTCCCAAAGCAGCGCGAGTTGGCACAAGTGGCAGCTTGTCCCTGGTCGGCATCTTCAGATTCGTGGAAATCCAGCAGGCTGCTGGCTCCAAAGGGCCGAGGGCCTACCTGGTACTGACCAAGGCTTCTGCCAGGGGAAACAAAACTCAGAACACCACTTTCCTGGTCTCAGTTTTTAGAGCTCCATGGGCACCCTCAAAGCAGCCGAGTTGGCACAGGTGGCAGCTTATCCCTGGGCAGCATCTTGATATTCGTGGAAATCCAGCAGGCAGCCTGCCCCTGAGGAACAAGGACCCTCCTGGTACTGACAAAGGCTTCTGCCCGGGGAAACAAAACCCACCACCCCACGTTCCACATCTCAGTTTGCAGAGCTCCATGGGCACTCTCAAAGCAGCGCGAGTTGGCACAGGTGGCAGCTTGTCCCTGGGCGGCATCTTGATATTCTTGGAAATTCAGCCGGCAGCCGGCCCCCAAGGGCCAACGCCTGACCTGGTACTGACAAAGGCTTCTGCCCTGGAAAACAAAACCCAGCACCCCACGTTTCTGGTCTCAGTTTGCAGAGCACCATGGGCACTCTCAAAGCAGCGCGAGTTGGCACAGGTGGCAACTGCTCCGTGGGCAGCATCTTGATATTCGTGGAAATTCAGCAGGCTGACGGCCCGGAAAGACCGTGGGCCTACCTAGTACTGACAAATACTTCTGCCCGGGAAAACAAAACTCAGCACCCGACGGTCCTGGTCACAGTTTGCAGAGCTCCGTGGGCACTCTCAAAGCAGCGCGAGTTGGCAAAGGTGGCAGCTTGTCCCTGGGCGGAAACTTGATTTTCGTGGAAATCCTGGCGCCAGCCTCCCCCAAAGGGCCGAGGGCCTACCTGGTACTGACAATGGCTTCTGCCCGGGAAAACAAAACCCACAAACCCACGTTCCTGGTCTCAGTTTGAAGAACTCCGTGGGCACTCTCAAAGCAGCCCGAGTTGGCACAGGTGGCAGCTTGTCCCTGGGCAGCATCTTGATATTCGTGGAAATCCAGCCGGCAGCCTGCCCCTGAGGAACAAGGGCCCAACTGGTACTGACAAAGGCTTCTGCCCTGGAAAACAAAACCCAGCACCCCACGTTTCTGGTCTCAGTTTGCAGAGCACCATGGGCACTCTCAAAGCAGCGCGAGTTGCCACAGGTGGCAGCTTGTCCCTGGGCAGCATCTTGATATTCATGGAAATCCAGCAGGCTGCCTGCCCTTAAGGACCAAGGGCCTACCTGGTACTGAGAGAGGCTTCTGCCCGGGAAAACAAAACCCACAACCCTACGTTCCTGGTCTCAGTTTGCAGAGCTCCGTGGGTACCCTCAAAGCAGCCCGAGTTGGCACAAGTGGCAGCTTGTCCCTGGGCAGCATCTTGATATTCGTGGAAATCCAGCAGGCAGCCGGCCCTGAAGTTCCGAGAGCCTGCCTGGTACTGCATATGCTTCTGCCCGGGGAAACAAAACTCACCAAGGCAAGTTCATGGTCTAACTTTGCAGAGCTCCATGGGCACTCTCAAAGCAGCCCGAGTTGGCACAGGTGGCAGCTTGTCCCTCGGTGGCATCTTGGTATGCGTGGAAATCCAGCAGGCAGACTGCCTCTAAGGGCTGAGGGCCTACTTGGTACTGACAAAGGCTTCTGCCCGGGAAAACAAAACCCATAACCCCACATACTTTCTCTCAGTTTGAAGAGCTCCGTGGGCACTCTCAAAGCAGCCCGAGTTGGCACAAGTGGCAGCTTCTCCCTGGGCAGCATCTTGATATTCGTGGAAATCCTGCAGGCAGCTGGCCCCCAAGGGCCAAGGCCTCACCTGGTACTGACAAAGGCTTCTGCCCGGGGAAACAAAACCCAGCACCCCACGTTTCTGGTCTCAGTTTGCAGAGCACCATGGGCACTCTCAAAGCAGCCCGAGTTGGCACAGGTGGCAGCTTGTCCCTGGGCAGCATCTTGATATTCGTGGAAATCCAGCAGGCTGCCTGCCCTTAAAGACCAAGGGCCTACCTGTCACTGCAAATGTTTCTGCCCAGAGAAACAAAACTCAGCACCTCACGTTAATGGTCCCAGTTTGCAGAGCTCCATGGGAACTCTCAAAGCAGCCCGAGTTGGCACAGGTGGCAGCTTGTCCCTGGGCAGCATCTTGATATTCGTGGAAATCTCTTTGCCAGCCTGCCCCTAAGGAACAAGGGCCTACCTGGTACTGAGAGAGGCTTCTGCCCGGGAAAACAAAACCCACAACCCTACGTTCCTGGTCTCAGTTTCCAGAGCTCCGTGGGCACCCTCAAAGCAGCGCAAGTTGGCACAAGTGGCAGCTTGTCCCTGGGCAGCATCTTGATATTCGTGGAAATCCAGCAGGCAGCCGGCCCTGAATTACGAGAGCCTACCTGGTACTGCAAATGCTTCTGCCCGGAGAAACAAAACTCACCAAGGCAAGTTCCTGGTCTAACTTTGCAGAGCTCCATGGGCACTCTCAAATCAGCCCGAGTTGGCACAGGTGGCAGCTTGTCCCTGGGCGGCATCTTGATATTCATGGAAATTCAGCAGGCAGCCTGCCCCTGAGGAACAAGGACCCTCCTGGTACTGACAAAGGCTTCTGCCCGGGGAAACAAAACCCACCACCCCACGTTCCACATCTCAGTTTGCAGAGCTCCATGGGCACTCTCAAAGCAGCGCGAGTTGGCACAGGTGGCAGCTTGTCCCTGGGCGGCATCTTGATATTCATGGAAATTCAGCCGGCCGCCGGCCTCCAAGGGCCAATGGCCTACCTGGTACTGACAAAGGCTTCTGCCCGGGAAAACAAAACTCAGAACACCACTTTCCTGGTCTCAGTTTGAAGAGCTCTGTGGGCACTCTCAAAGCAGCCCGAGTTGGCACAGGGGGCAGCTTGTCCCTGGGCGGCATCTTGATATTCGTGGAAATCCTGCAGGCAGCTGGCCCCCAAGGGCCAATGGCCTACCTGGTACTGACAAAGGCTTCTGCCCGGGAAAACAAAACTCAGAACACCACTTTCCTGGTCTCAGTTTTTAGAGCTCCATGGGCACTCTCAAAGCAGCGCGAGTTGGCACAGGTGGCAGCTTGTCCCTGGGCGGAAACCAGATTTTCGTGGAAATCCTGGTGCCAGTCTCCCCCAAAGGGCCGAGGGCCTACCTGGTCCTGTAAATGTTTCTGCCCAGGAAAACAAAACCCACAAACCCACGTTCCTGGTCTCAGTTTGAAGAACTCCGTGGGCACTCTCAAAGCAGCCCGAGTTGGCACAGGTGGCAGAATATCCCTGGGCAGCATCTTGATATTCAGGGAAATCTTGCTGTCAGGTTGTCCCTAAGGAACAAGGGCCTGCTTGGTACTGACAAAGGCTTCTGCCCGGGAAAACAAAACCCAAAACCCTACGTTCCTGGTCTCAGTTTGCAGAGCTCCGTGGGCACCCTCAAAGCATCCCGAGTTGGCACAAGTTGCAGCTTGTCCCTGGGCAGCATCTTGATATTCGTGGAAATTGAGCCGCCAGCCTGCCCCTGAGGAACAAGGGCCTACCTGGTACTGACAATGGCTTCTGCCCAGGAAAACAAAACCCAGCACCCCACGTTTCTGGTCTCAGTTTGCAGAGCACCATGGGCACTCTCAAAGCAGCGTGAGTTGGCACAGGTGACAGCTTGTCCCTGGGCAGCATCTTGATATTCGTGGAAATCCTGCAGGCTGCCAGCCGTTAAAGACCAAGGGCCTACCTGGCACTGCAAATGTTTCTGCCCAGAGAAACAAAATTCAGCACCTCACGTTAATGGTCCCAGTTTGCAGAGCTCCATGGGAACTCTCAAAGCAGCCCGAGTTGGCACAGGTGGCAGCTTGTCCCTGGGCAGCATCTTGATATTCGTGGAAATCTTGCTGCCAGCCTGCCCCTAAGGAACAAGGGCCTACCTGGTACTGACAAAGGCTTCTGCCCGGGAAAACAAAACCCAGAACCCCACATACTTTCTCTCAGTTTGAAGAGCTCTGTGGGCACTCTCAAAGCAGCCCGAGTTGGCACAAGTGGCAGCTTCTCCCTGGGCAGCATCTTGATATTCGTGGAAATCCTGCAGGCAGCTGGCCCCCAAGGGCCAAGGCCTGACCTGGTACTGACAAAGGCTTCTGCCCTGGAAAACAAAACCCATAACCCCACGTTTCTGGTCTCAGTTTGCAGAGCACCATGGGCACTCTCAAAGCAGCCCGAGTTAGCACAGGTGGCAGCTTGTCCCTGGGCAGCATCTTGATATTCGTGGAATTCCAGCAGGCTGCCTGCCCTTAAGGACCGAGGGCCTACCTGGGACTGACAAAGGCTTCTGCCCTGGAAAACAAAACCCAGCACCCCACGTTTCTGCTCTCAGTTTGCAGAGCACCATGGGCACTCTCAAAGCAGCGCGAGTTGGCACAGGTGGCAGCTTGTCCCTGGGCAGCATCTTGATATTCGTGGAAATCCAGCTGGCAGCCTGCCCCTGTGGAACAAGGGCCCACCTGGTACTGACAAAGTCTTCTGCCCGGGAAAACAAAACTCACAACCCCACGTTCCTGGTCTCAGTTTGCAGAGCTCCATGGGCTCTCCCAAAGCAGCGCGAGTTGGCACAAGTGGCAGCTTGTCCCTGGGCGGCATCTTCAGATTCGTGGAAATCCAGCAG